>NW_006922187.1:430162-445623 GCF_000298275.1 Orycteropus afer afer | reverse complement strand
AAAAAAAAAAAATAAAAAAATTATTCTACATCCTACTTTGATGAATAGTGACTGGGTTCTTAAAAGCTTGCAAGCATCCATCTAAGATGCAACAATTGGTCTCTCCTCCTCTAGAGCAAAGAAGAATGAAGACAACCAAGACACATGAAAACAATTAGTCCAAGACACTAGTGGACCATGTGGACTTCAACCTACATGACCCTGATACCAGAAATAGACAGTGCCTGGCCACCACTGTCAACCACTGAGAAAGGGATCAAAATAGGATATCCTAGATAGGGTAGGAGAAAAATGTGGAACCAAACTCAAAATCATAGGGAAAAAAAAAGATCAGTCTTACTGGTCAGATAGAGACTGGTGAAACCCCTGAGACTATGGCCCCTAGTCACCCTTTGGCCCTGGAATTGAACTCATTCCTGTGGCTTCCAGACAAACAACAGGCAGGCATATAAGGTGAACATTTACACCAGGTAGGTACATTCCTTGGAACAATCAACAGCAGGAGATCAGAAGGGCAGTATTTGCACAGGGAGTTACCTCAGAGGGAAAGAAGGACATAGAGTGAAGGTAACTATAGGGAGGAAAGAGGAATTAGAGGGATTGCAATCAATGTAATGAAACAAAATTTGTATGAATTGTTGTATGGGGAATGAATTTGCTTTGTAAACTTTCACCCAAATCACAATTTTAAAAAAGAAGAAGAAAATAAAAATAGCAACCAGAAGGAAGCAGAATAGCATATTCAAAGAGGCAGCATGAAACAATGGGTAATGCCATCTTTGAAGTCAGTCACACCTGATTTTATTCCCAGCCCTTCTAGTCTTTAGCTGTATGATCTTGGGCAAATTGTGTAGTTTTGTCAGGTTTCTATTTCTTCATCTGTATAACATCCAAAGCTAACAGCTACCTCACAAAGTTATTATAGGATTAAGTGAGATAGTATTGTGCTTGGGAAATCACAAGGACTCAATAAATGTTAATTAAATAGAATTAAATTTTGGTACATAATAGTATGTTTGTTGTACACAGTGAGAGAAAGACATTTATACACATTCACATGTATATGTATGGATTATTTTAGGGAAATTATTCTCAAGTCAGATGGAAATGTTGTTTTCACTCTATAACTTTTTATACTGTTTGAATTTTTACAATATGTGTGCATTTCTTTCTCAATTAAAAATATTTTTAACTTTTGTTCTTGTTTGTTTACTATCTGGCTTTTGGAAGACTAGGCTTTGTTATCTATAGCCTGGTTTCTTGTGTTTCTTTTGCCTCCATCTCCTCCAAGGCACATCCAGTGAAGGACCGACTATAGGGTAACACGACACTCACCTTGAATGTATAACAATTACCACACATGGTAACGGATAATAAGAGCTGATACTTTTACTCTGCCTACTTAGCATAATTCTAAGATCCCAGCCAGGCTAAGTAACTCCTAGCCTGGAACTTCTAGCCTAATAGAACTTCTAGTCAGTTTACAATGCTCTTAACCAAATATTAGTTACCATTCCACAGCCTGAAAACGCCCTTGTCAGCCTGGCCAATCTTTGTTCTAAGGCCAATGGCTACACCAAATCTGCACCATCTACTCAGGGAGCTCAGGGCTCTCACTCCCTCCATCTCCGATCCTCAGCCTGCCTGCTGAAAAAATCTTATCTGAATTCCTGAAAGTCCAGCTGCAGCTCACCCCAATGCCAGATGTTGGTTTGCCCCCAAGCCCACTGCAGCTGATTTAGATACTCCCCCACCCAATAATTTCTGGAATCAAGACTGATACTATTACATCTCTTGGGACCCTCAGCTAAAATAACGTCTCCAGGCCTCAATAGGCTGTCGGTACAAATGAGGTCACATTAATAATTCAGACTTTACTGGCTCAGAGCCCTCAATGACAAATGAAGGAATTCAGTCTTCCTCAAACCTCCTTTAGGTTTTTCTGAAACATCTCACAAACACTGGCTCTGTGCTACTTCAATGACATCTGCAGCTTGCAAACTTCTAAAAGAGGGCTTCTCCCTGCTGTCATTCCTACCAGTGCCCCCCAAAAGAATGCTGTTTTGTTATTGTTGTTGTTCTCTAGAACTCCCCCAAACTTCACATCTTCAAGGTACCAAACTCACTCTATTTCCTTCAGTCCTCACTGCATCCCTGGAGCCATTCTTTATGCCAGGCATAACTGGAGAATGGCCTTCTTGCCCAAACCTGGATTTCACTTTGCCCACTGGGCTCCACTCGGGAGCTCTGGTAGCATAGTGGCTAAGGCACTTGACTGCTAACCAGAAGGTTGGCAGTTCAAACTCACCAGCCACTCCTCGGAAGGAAGGTTGGACAATCTACTTCCGTAGTGATACTGCCTGGGAAACCCAAGGAGGGGTCACTATGAGTCGGGTCTGACTCCATGGCAAATAACAACAACAACAACTGGGCTCCAAAGGAGCTCTGGTGGTGTAGTACCTAAGGCATTTGACTGCTAACCAGAAGGCTGGCAGTTCAAACCCACCAGCCACTCCATGGAAGGAAGACTGGGCAATCTACTTCTGTAAAGATTTACCACCTCAGAAACCCAAAGGGGGTTGCTATGAGTTGGATTCGACTCGCCTGCAGTGAGCTTGGTTTTTGTTTTTGTTACTGGGCTCCAAAGTAGTCCTCCTCACAAAGGAGCACAAGTCTCACAAAGGGCTTTGTAAAAATCACATCTTAAGCTTTTGCTTTTTTTCACAAGTTGTTGTTGTTGTTAGGTGCTGTGGAGTCATCTCCAACTCATAGCAACCCCATGCACAGCAGAACAAAACACTGCCTGGTCCTGTGCCAGCTCCACAATCCTTGCTATACTTAAGCCCATTGCCGCAGCCACTGTGTCAATTCATCTCCTTGAGGACATTCTCCTCTTTCATCAACCCTCAATCTTACCAAGCATGACATCCTTCTCCAGGGAATGGTCCCTTCTGATAACAAGACCAAAGTAGGTGAGATGAAGTCTGGCCATTCTCGCTTCCAAGGAGCATTCCAACTGCACTTCCTCCAGGACAGATTTGTTAGATCTTTTTAGCATTCCATGGTACTTTCAGTACTCTTTGCCAGCATTGTTCACAAGAGTAAGAGTGGGACTCCTAAACCTTGGAGTGGGACTAGAAAATAGAAACTTCTCCCTCCCACAGTTTTTTGCCCTCACGTCATCTCTGACTCAGGACAACTGAAAACAAAACTTCCTCCTCAACAGTTCTCTTTTCCCTCAAGCATACTTTGGGAACCTGTGGCCCAGAAACTCTGCTGCCCTGACCATGCTCTAAAACTCCAGTGGGCTCATCTGGACCCACCTAGGATAACGTTGTTGTTGTTGTTGTTATGTGCTGTCGAGTCAGACCTGACTCATAGTGACCCCTCCTTGGGTTTCCAAGGCAGTATCACTATGGAAATAGATTGCCCCATCTTCCTTCTGAGGAGTGGCTGGTGGGTTTGAACTGCCAGCCTTCTGGTTAGCAATCAAGTGCCTTAGACACTACGCTACCAAAGCTCCCCCTAGGATAATTATTATATTATATATTTAGTGTCCCATAAATCAACCTATAAGTGGTACTTGGACCAACCATCAACACCACGAAAGCAGCAGTCAAGAAATCAGAGGCCATATTGCACTAGGCAAATCTGCTGCAAAAGACCTCTCTAAAATGTTAAAGAGCAAAGATGTCACTTTGAAGACTAAGACACAGCTGACCCACCATCATGTTTCCAGTAGCATCATATGCATTTGAAAACTGGACAATGACTGAGGAAGACCAAAGAAGAATTGATGCATCTAAATTGTGATATTGGTGAAGAATAATGAAAATGTCATGGACTGCTGAAAGAATGAACAAATCTGTCTTAGAGGAAGTATCACCAAAATGCTCCTTAGAAGCAAGAATAAATAGACTTCATCTTTTGTACTGTCAGAAAGGACCAGTCCCTGGAGAAGGATATCATGCTTGGTAAAGTAGAGGGTCAGTGAAAAAAGGGAAGACCCTCAATGACATAGATTGACACAGTGACTGCAATGATGGGCTAAAGCATGGCAACAATTATGAGAATGGCACAGGACTGGGCAGTGTTTCATTCTGTTGTGTACATAGATCCTCTGAGTCAGAACTGACTCCATGGCATGTACCACAACAACATAAATGGTAGTGGTTGTTAAGTTTCAGACGCTGGGCTGGATATTTCATAGACAACATACCTTTTAATCCTCACATCTCAAACTAGGTAACACTTGCCTGCTAACCAGACGGCTGGTGGTTCAAACCCACCAGCCACTCCTCGGAAGGAAGGTCGGGCAATCCTACTTCCGTAGTGATACTGCCTCGGAAACCCAAGGAGGGGTCGCTATGAGTTGGGGCCGACTCGACGGCACATAACAACAACAACAACAACATCCCCAATGACATAGAAAAAAAATAGGCACAGATTTGATGATGAACCCAAGGACACAGGGTTAGAAAGTGAAATATTGACATTCCAGTCCCAATGCTGTTCCTCTCCCAACCCCATCCCATCCAAAGCCAGTGCTTTTCCTAGCTTAACACTCCTATCCACTCTATTAGGGTCTTCTGAGCGCCTTATTCTGTCTCCTAGAGCCTGGTGAGGAGCGAGGAATGGGGAGAAAGGTCAGGCCAGGCTGAGAAGATGAGTTTCTAGCAATCTGATGTTACCATCTTGATGTCACAAGGAATCATCCTTGTAGCTGTGGGAAGGGGCAGGGGCCATACTTGTTAAATTGGTGTCTTAAGAAAATCAAAATAACTCTTCTCCCTTGGGACTGAGGAAGCTTTTGGATTTTAAGATGCCAAGGGGCTCCAGTGGAAGTATGTGTCCCTTTGTGGTATCTGAGTGAGACTTTGATATGCAAGGCCATTTTGGTCATGGAGAGGAAAATGTGAGAGTGTCACATGAAACCTAATAAGACTTGATGTCCTTGCAGAGAGAGAATATGTTGGACTCTTGACACCCTCTACAGCACCAGACGGGCAAACCCATATAGCAGTTTTTAACAGTGTAAGAACCTGAAAGCAAAAACAGCTGCTCTTCAACCAAGGTTTGCAGGTTAGAAGAGGTAACCAGGATGTCAGTGGAGTCAGGCTTGCAGGAAAGCTCCGCTTGGATTCACCCATTCATGAAATACGTATCACACACATGCTAGGCATTCTCATATTATCAAAATCATGGGACATAAAAATGAGCCATGAATATCCTCATTTTAGAAATGAGAAAACTGAGCTTTGGAAAGGTAAAGTGACTTTCCCAAGGCCACATAGTTAATAAATGGCAAAGCTAGGATTCCAACCAGTTGTCTCCAGGTCCAAACTCAGTGTTTCCCACTACCTACAGCCCTGCACTCAGGGAACTCACTTCTAGTGGAGACTCAGCCCCACAAGTGGACAATCATACTGTGTGATAAAGGGACCCATAAAATGGAGTGGCTCAGAGCACAGACTTTGAACTTGGACAAACCTGGAGATATCTCCAGCAGCCTACTAGCTGTGTAGTTTGTTATTTAAACTCTTGCAGTTTTTTCATCTGTAACATGGGGCTAGTAAGTCTACCTCATGGGGTAGGTGAAGATTCAATAATATATGAACATCACTTAGCCAAGTGTCTAGCACATGGTGGGGGATAGTTACCATAGACTTGGTTCTGACTCATGGCAACCCCATATGTCTCAGAGTAGAACTGTGCTCCATAGGGTTTTCAATGACTGATTTTTCAGAAGTAGATCACCAGGCCTTTCTTCCAAGGTGCATCTGGGTAAATTCAAACCTCTAGTCATTTGATTAGCAGCTGAGCATTACTCATTTGCATTACCCAGTGTAGTATATAGTAGAGGCTCAATAAATGGTAGCTGCTCTTATCATCATTGAAATTAGGCACATGTCAAGGGCATATACAGGACATGAGGGATCCTAAGCCAGACCCAGTGCTGATTCTTGTGCAGCTGGAATCCTAGTGAAAAAGGGGTCCTTTAGTCTGAAGGTGGGAGCTCTGGTGGCATAGTGCCTAAGGCATTTGACTGCTAACCAGAAGGTTGGTAGTTCAAACCCACCAACCACTCCTCAGAAGTAAGACTGGGCAACCTACTTTCATAGAGATATCACCTTGATAGGTCACTCTGAGTTGGGACCAACTCGATGGCAGTGAGTTGGTTGGTTGTTGGTAGTCTGAAGGTTAGTGGAGGGAGAAATTAGATAGCTGAAACAAAAGGTAACTGTTACTCTTTCTATATTCCACCTTCTGGGTAGAAAGAAGGCACTCCAGGAACTTAAGCCCAATCAGGGGTCCAGAACTGTCAGATGGAAAGATGGAGTGAAGATTCCCACATGGAGCATTCTCAATGCACACACAGACTCAATGCCCTGAGACTATTTTACTTCATTCCACTCTTAGCTTTGTGTCTTAGAAAGGAACTTAAACTCTCTGAGACTCAGTTTCCTCATCTTTGAAATGTGAAGGTGAATGCCTATCTCATCATTAAAGGAAATAATATATACAAACCATCCAGCTCCACGCTTGGCACACCAGACATGCTGTGAGATGGCAGGTCTCTTACCTGTCCTGCCTCACGTCCTCTTTGCAAGCTCTGACCTCCCTGCCCCCAAAGTCCTCTCAGTCCCAGATGAAGTAGGCAGTCCTTCAGCAGCCTCCACGCCTATTTGTGCACATGCACACACACATACACATACAGAAAAAAGGAAGAATCATGTTCGAAACAACGGCAGAAAATTTTTAAGTTCTGCAAGGCAGTAGAAAATTACAGATAAAAAGAACGTTTGCTGAAGATCAGAGCAGCTCTACCTTCTGTGTCACAGCCAATGCTGGCAGAAGCATTGTTATCCAGAGTCTTCACATTGTCCCCTCTCCTCCTCGTCCAAACCCCACCCCAGCTACCCAAAGGAAAAGGCTTCCTCATGGACCTGGACAACATCCAGTTTGGACAACCCTGAGAAATGTTTCTGCCATAGCCAGTCAAAGAACTTCCTGTGCAAGTTTCCTTTCTAATCTTGGAAGGAGCAGCTGGGTTCTGCAGCAGGTGGAGCATTGGTGAGAGCCAGAGTCAGAAAGGGTGTCAGGAAGAGAGTTCAAGGTGTCAGATAAAAGAGGGAACAGGAGGCTATTTAATCAGCCAGGAGCTACCCAGTAGCCTGGTGAAAAGCCTTCCCAGACTCACCTAACACAAAATGACCGGGTGTGGGTGTGAGCCTTTCCCTCTCTTGTAGCCTTGCATTTGCACAACACATTCACTTCTGTTTTGTTGCCTCTGAGCCAGGCCTTGTGTAACCTGTCTTACAGATGAAGACACCAAGTTCAGAGAAGAGAAAACACTTGCCTCTGACCATATAAAGAGTAAGAAACACTGTCATAGATGCAAGCTTCCTGAATTCTAATCCAAGGCTTTTATTAAGATGTTTCCCTTATAAATGTTAAACAAAATGATAATTATAATACCACAGGGCTTGACACAAACAAAGAGCTAAATAAAATGTAGCTGGGGGCTTTTAACTATCATATTTACTCTTGGCAACCAATGAACAAGGAAATTGTTACTATCTCCATTTGTGGACAAGGAAACTATTAGGTAGAATAAGACCCCACACCTACACAAATGCACTCATACACACTCATTCATATATGCACACATACACTTTTTTCTGCTTCCTGGAAGAAACATTGTCCCACATTCTGTCAACTGTCAACACCTGCCCCATCCCACCACCCCTACACTTCCTGCTTGTGGACCTAAAACCTTCAAACTATGAATTTCCTCAAAGAAGTCCCACTCTCAGCCCAGTCCTGGAGAGTATTCCCCAGAAGATGCACTTGAAAAGGCTGTTTGGGTGTCAAATGAGCACCCTGGAAGGTGAAGGCTGTCTATCGAATTGGGGACAGCTTCCTTCATGAAAGCATGGTTCTTAGCTAGGGTACAATGAAAGGATGAGCGAGGGGCAGAGGGCATGGGATGGGCAGTTCAACTTAAATATGATCCCTCATCATGCAGGCCAGCTGTATGACTGAGCAGAGGAGGGAGAGAATGCCCCACCACCTCAGTCCTTTTGGTCTATGTCTATGTCTTTTAGAGACATTAGAAGGGACCTAATGCCTATGGGAATCCTTAAAGAAATTAGTAGTATTAAGAGTCCCCACTCTCCATGTTATTGCATATATTTGCATTGCTTTATCAGACATAGATTATCAGCCCCATGTTCACAAATGATAAAGGGAAATTTATATTTATATGGAGTATTTAGTATATGCAAGTTACTATGCTATGTTTTGGGAGCTCTGGTAGCATAGTGGCTACGGCACTTGACTGCTAACCAGAAGGCTGGCGGTTCAAATCCACCAGCCACTCATCGGAAGGAAGATGGGGCAATCTACTTCCGTAGTGATACTGCCTTGGAAACTCAAGGAGGGGTCGCTATGAGTCAGGTCTGACTCGATGGCAAACAACATGCTATGTTTTTGGAGTCATTATCTCATATTATATTTAATCTTCACCCCAAACTTCCAGGAAGAAATTATCAATCTCATGTTAAAGATAAGCAAACCAAGGCATGGAGAAGATGTGTCCAAAGTTTTATGTAATGTTGTTGTTGTTAGGTGTCATTGAGTCAATTCCAACTCACAGTACTCCTATGTACAATAGAATGAAATGTTGCCCAGGGCTGTGCCATCATCCCATTCATTGCTATATTTGAGCTCATTGTTTCAGTCACTGTGTTCATCCATCTCATTGGTGGTCTTTCTCTCTTTTGCTCATCTTCTACTTTACCAAGTACATTGTCCTTCTCTAGGGACTAGTCTCCCCTGATAACATGTCCAAAGTATGTGAATCAAAGTCTCACCATCCTCCCTTCAAAGGAGCATTCTACCTGCACTTCCTCCAAGGTTTTCTTTACTCATTGTCCAGCTTTCACATATATTTGAGATAAATGAAAATACTATGGCCTGGGTCAGGTGCACCATAATCTTCAAAGTGTCATCTTTGCATTTTAACACTTTCAAGAGGTCTTTTGCAACGGATGTGCCCAATGCAATATGTCACTTGATTTCTGTTGTTTCCACAGGCATTGATTGTATATCCAAGTAAAATGAAATTCTTGACTACTTCAATCTTTTCTCATTTATCATGGCATTGCTTATTGGTCCAGTTGTGAAGATATTGGTTTTCTTTATATTGAGGTGTAAGCCATATTGAACGCTGTAGTCTTTGATCTTTATCAGTAAGTACTTAAATCCTTTTAGCTTTCAGCAAGCAAGGTTGTGTCATCTGCATATCACAGGTTATTAATGAGTCTTCCTTTTCTCCTGATACTACATTCTTCTTCATGAAGTCCAGCTCCTCAGATCATTTGCTCAGTATACAGATTGAACACATAAAAAACTCACTGCCATCGAGCCAATTCGACTCATAGCAACTCCTCCTTGGGTTTCTGAGGTGGTATCTCTACAGAAGTAGATTGCCCAATCTTCCTTCCAAAGAGTGGCTGGTGTGTTTGAACCACCAGCCTTCTTGTTAGCAGTCAAAGCTGGGATTAATTCCAAAGCCCATGCACTTCATTCATTCCTTTGTTCACTCATTTAAAAAATAACCCAGCACATACTAGGTGTTCAATAAATGAGTTAGCTACTAAGAAACAGAGATGAACACGACAGACATGACCCCAGCCTATCTGAAACTTAGAATCCAGTGGAAAAAGCTGAAGATGCAGCATTTGGATTCCCTCAATCCAGAGGGCAACCATAGCAAAGAGAGGCCCAGACTGCACTAGCTGAGTAAAAGAACTTCTGTCCTTTCATCTAACCCTGTCTTCCTGCCTCACCCCACTCCACAACTTCTGTAACCCTGAAAGATCCAGAAGCAGAAAAGTGAAGAGAAAAGACGGGGTAAAAGGGCAGACTCATCTTCTCCCCATTCCAGGTCCCCCAGGCCAAAGTCTGGTTTGAGTCAGGAAGAATATGAATTCTAAATCAGAAATGAGATTGAAGTTTTAAACGACTAACTCACCTGAAAGTGCTCACATCTGCCATAAAAGAACATTTTATCAAACACATCTGAAGGCAAGGATAAGAGGAAAAATAAAACTATTTCATGTTTATATGTCACCAAGGTCAACTTGTTCAATGTACTGGGTTATAAAAGCATGCAGCCCATTACAACAGCAGAGGCATAGGTTTACAGAGAAAGACAGAGCAGAGGACCAAAACCCAGTGGGCAGGTTCAGAGACAAACTCCCTGGAGAGACTTGCAGGAGGAATAGTCAGGGGAGTCTTCAGGGGTGTTGTGGAATAAATTGTGTCCCCTAAAAATAGAAGCCCAAGTCCTAACTCTCAGTACCTGTGAACATAATCTTATTTGGATACAGAGTATTTGAAGATGCTATCAGGTTAACATGAAGTCATTGTGGAGTAGTGTGTCCTAATCTTATATGACTGAAGTCCTTATGAAAGAGGAGAAGACACACAGAGATAGAGGAAAGATGGCCATGTAAGATGTATCTACACAGCAAGGAATGCCTGGAGCTATCAGAAACTGAGAGTCAAGAAAACAACTTCCCCTACAGCCAATAGAGAGAGCACTGCCCAGCCAACATGTTGATTTGGACTTCTAGTCTCCTCAACTGTGAGACAATAATTTTCTGTTCTTGTAAACCACCCACTGTGTGATACTTTGTTTCAGCACCATGGGAATAAATACACAGGCAGAGACCTGGTGTGAAAAGAGAGAATGTGGAAATCTAGTATGGCTGCAGCAACAAGAGAAATGGATGTGAAAAGGCTGGAGAGATGGGGATAGGTAAGGACCAGACCACAAATGCCCTCATAGGTCATGCTAAGAAGGATGAAAGAGAGTCTTTGCAAGGTTTCATGCAGGGAACTAACAATCTGATTTGCATGTACAAAGCATCGTCTAGTTGTAGTATAGAAGAGAATTGGAGAAATGAAGAATAGATGCCAATTCAGGAAGCATATGCAGAAATCCAGACAAGAGATGAAGGTGGCTTGGACTAGTGACAATGGAAAGAGAAGAGGGAAGTGTGGAAAGGATTTCAAGGAACTGAGCGGTCATCCATGGTCAAAGGGTTGATCTCTGTAATTTCTCCAGAGGAAATTCAAGACTTTGGCTTAATCTGCATCTATTTTGATTCAAAGCTATACTTCCAAAGCTTGGGGCCAGCAAAGTTTTGACCCCTAACTGGTGATGCCAGAGGCTTTGGAATGTGGAGCTAGGAGATAGGAGAAAGGATAAAATGAATGGGCACAGAGCATGGCCTGTCATAGATAAGATCACATCTTAGACACAGAGAAATATAAAGCAAAACATACTCTAAAAAGTGTCATAGCCAAATCCCTCATTTTACAGCTGAGGATATAAGAGTAATGTGTGGTCTCCAATATTCAATAGACCTGGTTTCATCCTATTCTACCACTGCCTAGCTGGGGAAGCCATTTGACCAGTGTGAGCCTAGATTTTTCCATCTGTATAATGGGGTTCATAAGGCCTCACTCACACAACTCTTGCAAAAATTAGATAAAATGCTTGTAAATCACCAAGCATGTCCATTTTCTTAGGCAGTGGAGATGAAGTGACAGAACTGGAAAATTCTCAGAAGACAGAAAGGACAGGATAGGTAATTGATTGAATAAAGGGATAAGGGAAAGGGCAGAACCAAGATGATGCTCAGATTTCTGCTTAAGCCCTCAAGGAGATGTTAGGAAGGGGAAATCCTTCCCACATGTACTTCAGCCTGTCTCATGCCTGCCAGCTTCATTTGTAGAAAGCTGAGTAATATTCCATTCCTCTCTCCCTCATTGCCAAGGAATTCCTGCCACCAGAGCTCCTTTAAAAGGCTGGGCTTCATATAAATAAAAATAAGAAAAACCAGCATTCATCAAGTATTTACTACCTGCCAGTTGAGAACTTTACATGCATTATGTCATTTAAGTCTCACATCGACCTATGAGGCAAATACTATTATCCCCACTTTGTAAGTGAGGAAACTGAGGCTCAGAGAAGTGAAACCGGTTGGCAGATCTCATGGCTAATAAGTAGTAGATCCCAGCCTCCACCCCAGGCCTGTTTCTGGCCCACAGTGAAGTGCCTGCCAATGTCACAGGGCCCTTGCTGGGATCCCAGCTGGTTCCTCATCCCCCACATACCAGGCGGTCTAAGCCGGTTCTGTCAGGTGACTGATTTAGTAGTGAGGCTCGGAACAGCAGGGTGCCAGAGTGATTTTGTGACCCCACAACCAGGTGTTCCTGCTGCCTGTTGACAGCACCTAGATTATGTGTGGTAGGAAGAGGTACAGGCCCTAGCCTTTCGACACCAAATACCAGCACCAACCTGCTCTTGCTCTCAGCAATCTCCTGCTTTCAAAAGTTTGAGATCCCAGATGCCCTTGTTCTTCAAAGTGTGGTCCATGGACCAGCTGCCTCCACACCACCTGGAATCTCCTTAGAAACGCAGAAGCTCAGGCCTTATCCAAACCTACTGATTCTGAATCTGCATTTTAACAAGTTCCCCAGGAGATGTGCTCGTTCAAAGACACAGCAGAAAAAACGCTAGCCAAGAAGTCCAGAGACCTAGGTAAGAGTCCTGACCAAGCACCAAGAGGTTCTATGACCTTAGCTAAGTTCCTTCTCCTCTCTGAGCCTTGCTTTCCTCATCTGTAATGAAGAGGCTTAGGCCACGTACTCTTTAAGAAGGCTCCAGCTGGTGAAGGGAACAGAGGCCTGAGGGCTCCAAAAATATTTTAATTAAGTCAGTAACTAATTCCATAAATTTTTACTTCTTGTTGTTGTTGTTGTTAAGTGCCGTCGAGTCGTTTCCGACTCATAGCGACCCCATGCACAGCAGAACAAAACACTGTCCGATCCCGCGCCAGCCCCACAATCCCTGCTATACATGAGCCCATCATCGCAGCCACCGTGTCAATCCATCTCGTTGAAGGCCTCCCCCTCTTTCATTGACCCTCCACCCTAAGTAAATTTTTACTTAGCATGTGTTATATGCCAGGCCTTCTAGATCCTACTCATAACAGTGATGAACATGTCCCTGCTCTAATGGAGCTTACATTAATTGATTATCTAGCTAAGAAAGCCCGAGCAGTTGCACGACTTTGGTAATGAGACTTATGTTTTCCAATACTAAGTTTTCTTATCTATAAAATGATAACAATAATAAGAGCAGCAAACATTAATTGATTACCAGGCACTATTGTGTTTATAAAAAGCACTGCCTTGGAGGCAGTGAAATATGAGTTCTAATCTTCATACCCCTCTTACAGCTGTGTGACTTGGGGTACACAGCTATATCTGGGTTCCTGTGGTGAATGCTTTGATGTGACTCCAGATACCCTTTCAGGAATGAACTTATTGTCTAGTGCTCCATATGTGGACTTAATTATGGTGGAGTCTACCTGATGTGGTTTCAGAATGGCACTGCGGTAGAGAGAAGACCACAAAGAAAAGAATCCTGGACTGGGACTCAAGGAGCCCAACGTCATTTCAGCTGTGCCATGTAGTCAGGAAGAAGTCACTTTACCTCTCTGGGCTTCAGAGTCCTCAGCTGCTAAATTATCCATAGGCTCCCTCAACTGGTTCATTCAATCAAGAAAGAGTCATCCTACAACGAACACCTATCCTACCTCCAAAATAATTGTATGAACAGAAGAAAGGTAGTCAGATTGGTCTAGAATGATATTTAGAGCAAGCAGGGCAAGGGTGTGGAAACAGATTCAAATCTGCTACCTTTCTTAAAAATGTTATAAATGCATATGACCTTTGAGACAGCAATTCTAAGACTTTCTACAGTTACACCAGAATTTTTCATCATAAGGTTATTTATTGTAACATTGTATGTAACAGTAAAAGATTGGAAAGAATCCAAATGGTAATCAATGAGGAACTAGATAAAGAACTAGATAAAGAAATTAACCCTACCATGGAATATTTTTATTGTTGGTAGGTGCTATAGAGTCGATTCTGACTCATAGCTACCCCATGAACAGCAGAATGAAACACTGTCCAGTCCTGCATCATCCTCACAATCAGTTATGCTTGAGCCGTTGTTGCAGCTACTGTGTCAATCCATCTCACTGAGGGTCTTCCTCCTTCACTGGCCCTCTACTTTACCAAGCATGATATCCTTCTCCAGGGATTGGTCCCTCTTGATAACTTATCCAAAGTACATGAGACAAAGTCTCCATTCTCGCTTCTAAGGAGCATTCTGGCTGTACTTCCAAGACAGATTTGTTTGTTCTTCTGCCAGTGCATGGCAGCACCGTAATTCAAATCATCTATTTTTCGTCAGTCTTCGTTATCCAGCTTTCATATGTATATGAGGTAATTGAAAATTCTATGCCTTAGGTCAGGCACACCTTAGTTCTCAAAGTGCTGTCTTATCTTTGTAACACTTTTACAGCAAATTTGCCCAATGCGATATGTCTTTTGATTTCTTGACTGCTGCTTCCATGGGCATTGATTGTGGATCCAAGTAAAATAAAATTCTTGCATCAATCTTTTCTCCATTTATCTTGATGTTGTTTATTTGTTCAGTTGTGATGATTTTGGTTTTCTTTATGTTGAGGTGTAATCCATACTGAACACTGTAGTCTTTGATCTTCATCAGGAAGTGCTTCAAGTCCTCTTTGCTTTCAGTGAGCAAGGTAGTGTCATCTGCATAGGAGAGGTTGTTAATGAGTCTTCCTCCAATCCTGATGCCACAGAATGTTATGAGACTATAAAAGGGGGGGGGGGGTGAAGAATTAAATCCACTGAGTGCTGCTATGGAAAAATCTCAAGATGTGCTGCTAAGTGAAAAAAGTTTAGAGTAAAATGGAGGTATGACACACTCTTTAAGGGGAAAAAAATGAGGAATAGTACTCTGTTTTTCACTCTAAGCATTTATGTACATAAATACCTCCAGGCAAAAAGAAACAAACAATAGCGGTTGTTTGTTGAGAGAGGTGGTGGGCAGTATGAATTAGCAAATGGAGAAAAGGGATGGACGGAAAATATTTCACCTTATACATTTCTATACTTTTTGATGTTTACACTTATTACCTGGTCAAAAAATAAAGGGGGGTGGGGCACAAGGAAGAATGAAAGAAGAATAAAACCATCTCCGTCCAATCCCCCAGTGGGGGCTAATGCTAACCCCCTCTTCTGTTTGTATAGCGCTGCCCTCATTCCAAGCAAATGCACTTCTATTACAAGGTCATAGATTGACAGGTGTGCATAACAGTTGGCATCTCTTTTCACAAATAAAGAAACTGCAGCTCAGCAATAATGAGTGATTTACTTGCCCAAAGACACATAGGCAGTTGTTGTTGTTGTTGTTGTTGTTGTTGTTATTTGCCGTCGAGTCGGCCCTGACTCATAGCGACCCCTCCTTGGGTTTCTGAGGCAGTATCACTACGGAAGTAGGA
>NW_006922187.1:417780-429557 GCF_000298275.1 Orycteropus afer afer | reverse complement strand
GCCCCATCTTCCTTCCGAGGAGTGGCTGGTGGGTTTGAACTGCCAACCTTCTGGTTAGCAGTCAAGTGCCTTAGGCACTATGCTACCAGAGCTCCTTCAAAGCCCCACAGCAGGTTTCCCCTCAGATTCTACTGACCTTATGATTGGTTCATATGTCTGTGCCTAACCACAGGTTTGACCACCAATCATGATTCATCTTCCGGGGCCTGAGGATAGATACTTCCCTAAGCACCTGATGCCTCAAAACTGGGGTGTCAATGGTAAGGATAAGTATCAAATAATAATTATGTACATACCCAATAATGTCTGCTCAGGTAGGAAATTATGTGCTATCTCCATACAAAGCTGGATACAACCTAGCTAACTAAGACCATTAACAAGATGCATTATTCAGTAAACTTTTGCTTATGTTTGTAAGAATAGAACTATGCTCCATAGGGTTTTCAATGGCTGATTTTTAGAAGTAAATTGCCAGGACTTTCTTCTGAGGTGCTTCTGGGTGAACTTGAACCCACAATCTTTCTGCTCACAGCCAGGCACATTTGGCAAGCATGTTTGCACCATCCAAGGAATCCACCCATGTACTATGTACCAGGCAATATATAAGGTTCCAGGAATTCATAACTGAAAGGCAGGTCCTTTATGGTCCTTCTCAGTCTAGTGAGTAACACAGACCAGTGAAACAACAATTCCTACAGACAATAATCAGAACCAAGATGAAAGGAGGGGAGGAACAGGGGTCTGTGGGAGATAGAGGAGTCAAATGACCAATCTATTTGGGTAAGGACAGATTTTCAAGGCAAGGAACTCTTGATCTGTGACCTAACAGGACAACAGATTAACCAGGTAAAGCAAGTCAGGGAGAGCAGTTCAGGCAGAATGAACAGCCTATGCAAAGGTCTGGAGATGAGAAATAGCGTAATACACTTGGAAAACTATGCTGGTGGGCATGCGTAGAGCATAAAGTGCTTATGGGGACAGGGTTGAGAAGAGGGAGAGAATCTGGTCCTGATGTTGTTGTTGTTGTTATGTGCCGTCAAGTCAGCCCTGACTCATAGCAACCCCTCCTTGGGTTTCCGAGGCAGTATCACTACGGAAGTAGGATTGCCCAACCTTCCTTCCGAGGATTGGCTGGTGGGTTTGAACCGCCAGCCTTCTGGTGAGCAGTCAAGTGCCTTAGCCACTATGCTACCAGAGCTCCCTCTGGTCCTGATAAGCCTAGTAAATCCAACTTTTATCCAAGAAGGTGGGACAGCCATGAACAATCTTATGTGGGAGAGTAACATCATCAGACTTCCACTTTAGAAAGAGAAAAAGGACAAGAAAGAGGAAAAGAAACAATGGATGGAATTATTATTGTCAACTGCTATTGAGTCAGCTCCCAACCCACGGTGATCCTTTGCACAGTAGAACGAACCGCTACCCGATCCTTTGCCATGCCAATTTGCAGAAGTAGATTGCCAAACCTTTCTTCCTAACCTGTCTTAGCCTGGAAGCTCTGCTGAAACCTGTTCAGCATCACAGCAACCCGCAAGCCTCCACTGACAAACAGGCAGTGGCTGCAGATAAGATGCATTATCTAGGAACCAAGCCTTAGACTCCTGCACAGAAGCCAAGAATTCTACCACTGCACCACCACTCAGAGCTACTAACTGAGCACCAGACACTGTCCTAGGCTCAGGGAATCCCATGCAAATGTGGCAGAAATAGCCCTTGCCTTCATGGCCTGGTAGGAAAGAGGGCTACATACTCAACATCTGTAACCACTTGGGTGTCAGGGAAGGCTCCAAGAAGGAAGAGATCTTTAAGCTGAGATCTGAAGGATGAATGTTGTTGTTAGGTGCCATTGAATAGGTTGCAATTCATAGCAACTTTATGTGGAACAGAACAAAACCTTGCCCAGACCTATGCCATCTCACAATCGTTGCCATATTTGAGCTCATTTTTGCAGCCAGTGTATCAGTCCATCTCATTGACAGTCTTCTTCTTTTTTGCTGACCCTCTACTTTACCAAGTATGATATCCTTGTCAGGGACTGAAGGATGAATAGGAGTTAGTCAAGGGAAAAAGGATGGACAAGTATTCCAGGCATTGGAAACAGTTTGTGCCAAGTCCCTGAAATAGGAAATGCTTGACATAATCAGGGAATTGAGAGCCCTACAGTAACCAGAATTTAAAGAGTACAGGGGCAACAAGGCAGCTAAGAGCCAAACCTCACAGGATCTACTGTTGCTTTTGAGTGCTGTCAAGTAGATTCTGACTCCTTGCAACCCCATGTGGCAGAGTAGAACTGCCTCATAGGGTTTTCTTGGCTGTAATATTTATGCAAACAGATCACCAGATCTTTCTCCCTCAGAATTGCTGGGTGGGTTCAAACCACCAACCCTTCAGTTAGCAGCCAAGAGCTTAACCACTGCACCCTCGGTGCTCCTTACAGGATCATTCTGAGGGATTCAAATTTTATCTAGAGGAAGGTATATAAATAACATAGAGGAAGCAGAAAAAGAATTAGAAGGCAAATTTCCTGAATTCAAGCCATTTGAGATTGTATTGGCATCTGAAAACCCCAGGATGGGATTTCAACCCATTCAATGGCCTCAGACCATCCTACCCAGCCAGGGATGGTGTAACAGCCTCCTGATTTCCTGCACTGTCTCCAAGCGTCTCAGAGCCCTCCTTCCTGCTACACTAGACTTCAGGTCCCTGGGGGAGACCTTCAGAAATGAGTGATTTGCCCCAAGGACCAACAGCAAAGGGTTTGCAAGAGTTTGCCCTTCCCCTGGCAGCAAGCTCTTTCAGGCAATCCACTGCAGATGGAGGCCATCAAAAAGAGATTAGCACAAGGCCCTGAGACACCTGCAGGGAGGAGCCTCCCTAGTCCCCTGACTGGAACTTCTCCAGCTGATGCTAAGGGAGGAAACCTGAGCTCTCTTTGGCAGGAGCCAGAGAGGCCCTGGAATTGCATTTTCCCTTTGGAGGCATTTGCAAAATCAGTGATAGACTTGACACTTGGCAAATTTCTAATTTCCTAGCCAAAATATATCTTCAGAACTTTTGGATCTCACTCCTTAACTTTAGGGAAGAGGAAACCAAGGTCAAAGAGGGAAAGTAACTTGTCCAAGGTCACAAAACAAGTCATGGCAAAGCAAGTACTGGGACATAAGTCTGAAGGCTCTTGGTTCAGTACTCATTCCAATAATAATAATAATAACAACAGTAGCTAGCGTTTTTTGAGCATTTACTATGTACTGGACTCTGTTCTCTGTGCTTTGAGTGTTGTAACTCATTTAATTTGAGCCACTACCCTCATCAGACTGCTAATATTATGATTCCCATTTACAGATGAAGAAACTGAGTTACAGAGAATTTAAGTAACTCTCCCAAAGTTGTGCAGTTGGTGGAATTTGAACTCAGGCAGGCTTCACTCTTACAGACCACTCGATCCAATTCCATTTCCTTCTAAAAACAGAATCTATTAATTAATGTGGACCCCACTTTTTAAAATGTGGCTTGTTTTGGACCAGAGTGGGTTCTCTCCCCACCCACTGCCAGGCTGGTCTGGAACAGCCAGTATTCTGCACTAACAGCCTACTAGTGCTGCATTGTCTTTCTTATTAGCTGCTATTGACTTGGCCTGACCCCCCAACTCATGGAGACCCCATGCACAATAGCATTATGAGCCATTGGCTGATCTTTCTAAAGTAGATCACCAGACCTTTCTTCCTAGTCTTGGTCTGGAAGTTCTACTGACACCTGTTCAACATCATAGCTACACACAAGCCTCCACTGGTGGCTGCACTTGAGGTCCATTGGCCAGGAATTGAGCCCAAGTCTCGTGTATGGAAGGCAAGAATTCTACCACTGAACCAGCACTGCCCCCACACCAGTACAGCATACTAGCCCCTTTTTCTCTATGGTAAAAAAATGCCCCATCTCTAATGTCCTCAAGACAGAAAACAACAAGATCACATGCCAATATGTCAGCTGACCTCATGCCCTTTCCACCATTCACCACTTTCTGTACTTGACTTTCTATCCCTGAAGGTACCTTGCATAGATTATATCAGTGGGCTACCTTGCTCTCTGGCCAGTAGAAGATATGATCTGGAAATTAGAGGAAGGGAGAAAAGGAAAAAAGTTTGGAGTATTTATTCCCAGGATGATTCTAGAATCCAAAATCCTAGTCTTCAGACTCATTAGCCTTAACCACTCATTGTCGCCACAAACAGGACCTGAGTAACTCTCAGGTACCAAAGTTGTTCTCTAATCCTCATGCAATCCTGCAAGGTTTATGTCACTATCGCCATTTTACAATTGAGAAACTGAGGCCCAAAGGTGAGCCTCTAAAGCTGAAGCTCTTTCCATTCCACCTTACTGCCTCTCTAGCACACCTAGGCTGGAAGCAACATCCTGTGAGGTTTCATTGGGTGGGTGAGCCACAGCAGAAGGGTTATCAGAGAAGCAGCAAAACCCAAAGTCTGGAGAGACCAGCTTATATGGGGTATTTCCCTTGAGAGTTTGGAGCAATATGACATACAACTCTAATGCAGAAGGTACTGTCAAGGTCAAATATCATTTCAGGGCTGGGTATTTGAGTAGTGACACAGAGAAGCTATAGGGAATACTTCATGGTTTTATCTGCCTGACATCTATTTTTCCTTCTTGTCTTGATCAGTGAGTCCTGAATTCCCTTTGAGGAACCTCAACCTCCAATCACTCTCCATCCATACGGTTCAAGTAGGGCTATTCCTGATCCCATTCCCTAGCTCAGGGGAACAATTCAATCAGAATAGCAGGGCATAGTCCTTTCCCAGTGATTGGTCCAGAAGGGGTGCATGGCCTAAAAAAGCATTGTTGTTGTTCGTTGCAGTCAAGTCAACTTCAACTCATGGGACTCCAGGTATAAGAGAACAAAACTTTGCCCAGTCTTGTGCTGTGTTCATTATCATTAATATGTTCCACTCCATTGTTGTGGCTATTGTGTCATTTCATCTCTTTAAAGGTTTCCCTCATTTTCACATCATATTTTCCAAATATGATGGGTATCCTAAAACTAGGGCAGCAGTTTCCCCTAAAATTAGAAAAAGAAGCATCACCTGGTAGAACCATATGTCAAGAGTTGCTGGTGGCCATCTCTCCCTCGCTTGGGAAATGCCTGCCTGAGAATACAGAGAACACAAAGGAGTGTAAAGCTGAGAAAGAAAGAAGAAAAATTCCATCTTTAGAGCACATGCTTTCACTCATACTTTAATTCAGCACATCAATCTCTGGACTTTTCAATTAAGGAAGCCAATCCCATACCTTTGTGCTTAAGCCAATTTGGGTTGAGTTTCTGACATATGCAGCTCTAAGTCTTGACTAATATTAAAAAAAAAAAGAAAAAAAAAAAAAAAAGAACTAACCTGTTGCCATGGAGCCTATTCTGGCTCATAGTGACCTGCAGGATAAAGTAGAACTTCCCAATAAATTTTCCAAGACTGTAATCTTTCTGGAAGCAGACTACAACCTCTTTCTCCAGCTGAAGGCTAATGGTGAATGCCAACCTTTTGGTTAGCCGCTGACCACTTAACCACTCCACCATTAGACTCCTTCCTGACTAATACAGAAGATCTTAAAACCATCAAATAAGTAATTGGAATATGTTGTTGTTAGATGCCAGCAAGTTAGCTCTAACGCATAGCAACCCTATGTACAACAGAATGAAACTGCCCAGTCCTGCGCCTACTTCACAATCCTTGCTACACTTGAGCCCATCATTGCACCCACTGTGTCAATCCATCTCATTTAGGGTCTTCCTCTTTTCCACTGACACTCTACTTTACCAAGAATGATATTCTTCTCTAGTCTCTTCTGATAACATTACCAAAGTAGGTGAGAAAAAGTCTGGCCATTCTTGCTTCTAAAGAATATAAATTACAGAAACTGAAGTGAAAACCCAAGTGTATGAACTGGGCTAACCAAACTGGGAGAAGGCAGCAGTCCCTAGCATGTCTAGAAGTTAAGCACATCACCTCTGAAATCATCCTGTCTGAGCTTGGATCTTGGCTCAGCCATTTATTGGCTAAGGGAGATGCCCTCCGTGCCACAGTTTCCTCATCAGCATCATGCTCAAAATAGAACCTTCCTATGAGGACATCACATGTGAAACACTTACAATAGTGCCTGGCAGATGGTAAATGCTCAATAAATGTTGGGTTTTACCATCATCCTAAGGCACTCAGCAACACAAGGCTCATTCAGGCAGCAAAACTCCAAACCTGCTGACTTGAGGCAGCTGTGACCTGAGTCCTGGTCAGAACATGTACTGGAGAAGCCTCATACCTGCATTTCTGCAGGGCCTGACTAGCTCTCATGGGATTAGGATGGTGCTTCTCTGTCCACTGTCAAGCTCAGGCGGCTGTGGTCTGTCCAGCACAAACCTCAGATATGGCTGCAGAGCCTGTTAGAAGGCCCAATGCCCTCCCACAACCATGACCACCACCTCAAGCATATGAGGATCATTTTATAACCACTAGCAGACCTAAGAAAGGCAAGCATTAGCCAAGTCCCAGCCCATATCGCCACATGAGAGATCTCATTGGCCCACTGATCAGTTTCTTTTTGCTGCCATAACAAGGACAGAAAGAGATGTCTTTGCTTAGAAAGAAAAGAAAGGATTTTGTTTTCTTTTATTGAATTAAGAGTTCCTCTGGTAGTGTAGGGCCTAAGGCACTTGACTGCTAACCAGAAGGCTGGCGGTTCAAACCCACCAGTCACTCCTTGGAAGGAAGATTGAGTAATCTACTTCCATAGCAATACTGCCTCTGAAACTCGAGGAGGGGTCACTATGAGTCAGGTCCGACTTGACAGCACATAACAACAACAACTGACAAGAAAAAAGAAAAAAAAAATGTACAGTGAGAAAAGCCTGAGAACAGGAGTGCAGTGCCCCAGGTTCTAGTCCAGGTCTGTCATTGGCTCCCTGGTGACCTTGGTTAGTCCATTCTTCTCTCTGGACCACTGTTCCCTTGACTGTAGAATCTGGAGTGGGAAGCCAGAAGGCTGTTGAGTTCAAAGGTCTTGGTGGCCTCTTTAACATGCCATGATTCTAATATTCCTTTTCACCACAAAGACAAGTGGTGAATTTTGCATGTTGGAAAAAATGAACACTCTCCAGTCCTGGCACAGGCTATCCTGCCCCATTTTTCCTCACCATTTGCTTGTCATCTCCTGGTGTATCTCACCTTATCACACTGTTTTTGCCCTTTTCTCCCTTTCCTTTCATGTCTTTTGAGAGTAGGTTCTAAAACTGGTTGTTGTTGTTGTTATATGCTGTCGAGTTGGCCCCGACTCATAGCGACCCCTCCTTGGGTTTCCGAGGCTGTATCACTACGGAAGTAGGATTGTCCAACCTTCCTTCCGAGGAGTGCCTGGTGGGTTTGAACCACCAGCCTTCTGGTTAGCAGTCAAGTGCCTTAGGCACTATGCTACCAGAGCTCCTAGATGATATTAATCATCTCATATTAATCAACTGCCAGAGTTGATTCCAACTCATAGTGAGCCCCTTTTGGTTTCTGAGGCTGTAAATCTTTATGGAAGTAGATTGCCCCATCTTGTTTCCACAGAGCATCTGGTGGGTTTGAACTGCTGAACTTCAGGTTAACAAGTCAAATGCCTTATGTACCATGCCACCAGAGCTCCTTGATGATATTAATAGTGGCCAACATTTGTATTAGCCCTTTACAGTTTAAAACTAACTTCATGCTTATTGCTTCATTCATCCTGAGATTCATGGAAGCCTATAATTGTTAAAGACCCAACATAGGAGTCAACCTTCTATTGCAACTGCATGTTTTATGATCCTCCTTGTGAAGCAGAATTTATAGCTGTATAGGGACTTCTATCTTGTTCACCACTGTACACTCAGCGCTAAAATGTAGTGCCTATTGTACTGTTTTTGTTAGCTGCCATCAAGTCAGCTCCAACTCATGGCAACTCTCACATACCACAAAACGGAACACTGCCTGGTCTTCCTCCATCCTCATGATCATTGGTATGCTTGAGTCCATTGTTACAGTCACTGTATATTTTGAGTGCCTTCCAACCTAGGAGGCTCATGTTCTAGCACTATATCAGATAATATTCTGTTGTAATTCAAAAGGCTATATTGGTTAATTTTTAGAAGCAGATCACCAGACTTTCCTTCCTAGTCTTAGTCTGAAAACCTGTCCACCATGGGTGACCCTTTTGGTATTTGAAATACCAGTGACATAGCTCCCAGGATCATAGCAACATACAAGTGACCACAGTACCACAAACTTAGAGATGGATGGTAGACTAAAATGCAATGCCTGCTATATGGCAAACTCTTAATAAATACGTGTTGCATAAACAAATGATATAAAGGTCAATTCAGACAGGCCTGCAATTGATTGAATACGGAGTTTGAGGAAGAAGGAGGAGATGTTCAGGGTGGCTGGAGAACCCCTAACTTAGTGAATGACACCATGACCCACCTAATTACTGCAGGAAATGCAGACTTCGAGAAAAAAAGGGAATAATGGTGCTTAAAGGACCCAAATAGGAACAACTAGGGCTTCCCCAAGCTGATGACATGAAAAACAATGTCAGTAATGCTTTCAAGAGGGCCTGAGAGAAATCTTTCGGGTTTCTTTTACTGAGTGTGATCATTCTGCAGTGTGTAACACCTAAGTAGATAGGTCAATGGTATTTTTGTTGCCAGCAAATCATCTGTGACAGTTTAGGCAGGTTAGGAGAATATTTAGGCTCATATCAATCTTTAAAAAAAAAATTCATAAAAGTTTCAAGAAGAGAAAAAAAAGAGCCCCATTAAAGCAAATGTTTCTGACCCAGGTCAGAGTCTGTAAACAAAACCACATGAATGTTCAGACATGATGGTCAATTAGCTTGATGGGGCATTCTCCACACCTTGCAAATGTTTTCTTCTTTTGGGGGGACTTTAATTAAAAGGTGAGAGGAGGTCTGGCATGGAGAATGATAAATGAGAAGGGGATCACCTTAAAGAAGCCATTGGCACAGAAACAGAGAAATCTGGGCTGGCTGGGATGCTCAGCATTTATTAAAATTCCCAAAGTGTGAACTCACACCTGAGTCAAGACTGTCAGTGGGCTGCCTGGGGAGGAGAGCAGGACCCATAATGAATCCTGCAGCCAGAGTCCTCACCACCAACTCCAATTTCAAGACTGGAGCCAAGGCAGGGAAGGTAGAAAAACAAAGTTTGGAGATGGTGCCTTAGGAGAGCAAGGGTCTAATGTATAACAGATTCTGTTCAAAACAGCTGCTACAGCAACTCCTCCATCCAACAATGCCAGCAGCCAGCAGCCACCAAAAGCAAGCTATCTCCAACAGTATTTGGGGCACCTCCTGCCCTCAAGAGTAGAGTTTGACTCTCAGTTTGTTGTGATAACATAGGAGCCAACAGAATTGGGCTCACACACACACATAAACACACATGCACGAAAATATCCAGGGACTCATAATAGGGCTGGGAGTTACTAGAGGAGAGAGAATAGACTTCTTAGTGAGTTAAAGAGAAGATTACACTCTTACCACCACTGGGAAGGACCATAGTTGCAGCCCAGCTATAAAGTTAGACCCTTTAATTATGTCAATTTTTTTTCTTTCCTGCTAAATTCTGAGCTACTCACAGGCAGAAACAGTTTCATTTGATCTCTGTAGCCCCACGACCTGGAGCAGAATATGCATTGATGTCATCATGAATCCAGCTCCTTCCTAGACAATACTATCCCTACATCTGTCTTGAAAACTGACTCATTAGGGAGGACAATCAAGCATCAAGGACAGGCCAACAGAACAGTTCACTCAATGTCTTGCTCCAATCTGAAGTTAAGATATCAGAAGATACAAACTCTAGAGGTATCACTAAATTCATTTGGCTATTTCCTGGTAAAGGTGTACCATGGAGAAATCAGAGTTTTGGCCCAAATACAAACTGGATGAGAATGGATGATCACATATCTCTGAATGAGAGAAAAAGATATTTAGTAAGCAACTGATTGAGATGCTCTTCCATTAAGTCATTTAATTTCCAAAGGACTGTATAAAGTAAATATTTGTATGCTCATTTTGAAAAAGAACAAAAAAGACTCAGCAAGGAAAAGTAATTTTCCTAAGGTCACCCAACTAGCAAACAGTCACATTAAAATTTGAGCTCAGACGTTTCTTCTTCAGAGCCTGTGATCTTTCCACATACCATGATGCTACCCTCTTTCCGCCAACAGAAGCAACCAAGAGTGAGCCACAACTGAAAAGTCACCACTGAGAAAAGCAAGTGGTGGGTTGTTTCTTAAAATAAAACCAATCTGCAATGACCAGGAGAAGAAGAGACAGGGGCATGCAAGGCACTGGGCTCAACAGCATATAAAAATCAGTATAATTATCTCCATTTTACACATGAGGAAATGAAATAGAGAGAAGTGAAGTAACCTAACCAAACTCACAAACTATAAAGAATCTGGGATTGAAGGCATATCCACCTAACTCAAGACCAGTTGCCATGAGTCAATTCCAATTCACGGTGACTTCATGTGTACCAGGGTAGAACTGTACTCCAAAGGGTGTGCAAAGACTGATTCATTGGAAGTAGATTGCCAGATCTTTCTTCTGATGCACCTCTGGGTGACTGGAACTTTTTAGTTAGCAACCAAGTACTTAACCATTTGTGCCACCAGGGACTACTTACTCCCTATTCCTTCCTCTCACCCCAGCCGCATCTCCATTGGATTACATAGAATCCAAGACAATGGCTGACCCTGAGAGATCTACAAAGGCAAAATGCTGAGTGCATCTGGCTGCAGCTCAGCCTTCCTCAGTTCTTTGGAATCCAAGATGGTGTGTCCCTGTTAGCACTCAAAGCCGCAGTGCTGGGGATGGGGCTTTGGGAGAAATGCCTGACCGATCTTGGCCCCAGTCCTCGCCCCAGGCCCAGCCTCTGGGGAAGCCATATGGAAGCACTTTGCCTTCCACTTGCTGCCTCCCACTTGCACTGCCCCAGCTCCAGTCCACAGGACTATTGTACTGTAAAAGGAAAAAGCTGCAAAGACAAACAGGGGATTCAATTCAACTATACATAAAACCCCAAGTGACAAGAATTGCTGTCATTAAGGATGATGCTGCCTGTCATCTAGAATGTTGGCTTGCCAAAATCTTTCTTCTTTTGCTAGTCCTGCTTCAAATGCCAGCTCCTTTAGGAAGGCACTCCCTGGAAGGAATCCCTCTCTCCTACACTTCTTTCCTTTTGTATGTTACTTTAGAATGTATCACATTCAGCCCAGTAATTAATTATATTTCCTTACTAAATTATAATCATATTGAAAGCAACAACCATACCTAATTTGCAATAATAGAAGGAAATTAATAGCCACCCCCACAGGCTTTACATTCAGTATCGCCTTTAATATTCTTTTTCTGTTGTTGTTCTGCTGTACATGGGTGAGCTAGAGCTGACTGAATGGCAACTCACAACAACCATAACACTCTCTCAGCTTTGTGCCTCTCAATAAAGTGGCTAGATCCAGACACATTGAGATTTTTCTATGAAGTTTTTGCTGAATGAATAAACTTAAGTCATTAAGTATTCTTGGTTTAAAGAATTTTATTCCTAATTTTAAGAATATTACAACGTATTTAATGTTTTTTGTTTTTTTTTGTTTTGGTTTGGTTTTTTTGCCTTTCTTCATTGAACTGCTGGACGGGTTTGAACCACCAACTTTTAGGTTAGCCACCAACTGCACACC
>NW_006922187.1:416408-417015 GCF_000298275.1 Orycteropus afer afer | reverse complement strand
CCGGGCACCATCTAGTTCTTCTGGTCTCATAGTTGTATAGGCTGAAGATTGGATGGTGTACCAGTTGCTAGGACTAATTGTTTCCATGATTTTTTGGTTTTCTTCATTCTTCTTTGCTCTTCACAAGGAGAGACCCATCGTTGCATGTAGATGGCAGCTTGCAAGTTTTTAAGACCCCAGTTGCTACTCGCCAAAGTAGGAGGTGGAACAATGTTTTGTGTAGTATGTTATGCCAATTGAGCTTGATGTTCCCTGCGACTATGGTCCTGAGCCCACATGTTCAACTACTAGGTCCCTCTTGGTAGCTGGCTGTGACCAAGCAGTGACCACAACCTTGCCCCATTTCAGCTCAACTATACACCTGGGAATTCAGATCATACACATAAACTTATAGGACCATTGTCTGCCAACCCTCTACATGTTCTTGGGTACACTCCCCACTTCATAGAGATACCAACTAGTTCAGCCTGTCCACCCATCTGTCTACCAATATTCCTATGTTTTCCTTCACTGACAACACCATACTATATGTGCAAAAGGGTTCATCTTTGTTGTCTGTACCTCCGACGGAACTCTCTATGTCTTTCTCTTCCTCAATGCCACTATA
>NW_006922187.1:380728-412359 GCF_000298275.1 Orycteropus afer afer | reverse complement strand
AAGAAGTATTCAAGTATTTGTCTTCAGTCTCATTAATTCTATGTTCCATCGCATCAATTCTACTCCTTTGCCTTTCCAATGTGTTATCTATTTCTGAAAATTTAGTATTAATCTTCTGGATTTCTATGTGTAGATTTAGAATCATTTCTAATTTTTCATTTATTTTGTCATTTTGTTCTTGTATTTTCTTCCAAAATTCTTTTAGAGTTTTTTCTGTGTTTTCTTTGGTCTGTCTCTCAATCCTTTGAAGATACCTAAGGATAATTCTTTTGAATTCCTTATCAGAGAGTTCCAATGCTGTTTCTTCCTCAGGGATGTGTTCTGGGTCTGTATTCTGCTCTCTTGTTTCTACCACTTTATCCTGCTTCTTTGTGTGGACTGTGACGGTCTGTTGTCTCTGAGACATAGTGGCATTGTTGTATTTAGATCTCTGTTAACTGTTTGTGAAGAGCAGCCAAGGGTGGTTCAGGCTCTTTTTGGTGGTTTTTTATCGTTGGCCCGATGGTGGAGGAGGTAGTGGCTCTCACTCAGTAAGTGAAATTGCAGGAGGTGTGGGTGTAGTTGTGTCTTATGGGGACTGTTGCTGCCTCCCACTCAGTTAGACAAAAATTACAATTAAATAATGAGAAAGAAAACTAAAAGCACATGGACAAAATACAGACCATGTAATCACACAGGAACAGTAACCAAAAAAAGAAAAAAGGAAAAAAGAAGAAGAAAACACAAGAAAGCCTGCAATATCTGGGGATAGGGCACTAAGAGAAAAAAGGTAGAGAAGGAGAATAATGAAGAAAAAATGGGGAAAATGCAAAAAGTAAAACAAGGAATGGGGTTAACTATGAGACAAAAGGGGGAAAAAATTAAATTTAAAAAAAAAAAAATTTTTTCAACCAGGAACAGGGAAAAGTAAAAAAAACCTGATACCTAGGACCTGGGAGGGGAAGACTAAAGAATAATAGTAGAAAGGACAAAGTATTAATAATAATAATAGTTTTAAAACAGACAAATATAAGCAAACTAAACACCAGAAAAAAGAAAGCAAAAAATAAAAAAAGAGAAAAAAGAAGATCAGTGGAGGCCAGAGCAGGGCACCCATGCTCCGTCTGAATGCACAGACTGGGATGGAGTTCCTGTGGGCCCAGAAGGTTGGTGGGAGTGGGGTATGGCCTCATCTCCATTCACCAAGCATGTGTGGAGTATAAGAGTAACAAGAGGAATGTCGCACCTTTTCAGTCCTGCAGGTCCGGAGTGTCCTTGGGGTTGCTGGCAAGCAGAACATGTTGTTAAGCCCCTGGAATCTGGGAGAGTGCTGTCTCTTTAAATATCCAAAATGGTCAAGCCACTTGTGAACATTCAAAATGGTGGCGTCCTCCAGACTGGCAAAAGTCCACAGCTCAGCCCGCCTTTCTCTTCGCCTTCTCCGTTTATTCCCCAGCCACCAGAGCAGTCCTCCATGCTGTCCCTGGCTATCAGGGCTGATTTTTAGGTTAATTCTTAGGTTCTACCAGCACTCAGGAATCTCCAAACTGTCTGTGCTGTCAGGATTGCTGCCAGACCACAGCTCTGTGTGTCTCCTTTTTGGTATTTTCATGCCAATTCTTCTGCTAGTTGGGGTTCAGTCCACTTCTATATCCTTCCCTTCAAGGGTCAGGGGTCCAGGATTATCTTCTGTGTCTGTGTTAATTGGTTTCCCTTTTCTTTGTTGAAGAGGGTCTGTGCAGTCTTTCGGCCTAGTCTGCCATCTTACCAGAACTCCTCCTTTAATATTCTTGATAAACAACGCTTCCATGTTTGTTTCACCAATTTGGAAACTGAAGTTCAGAAAAATTATCTGCAGGGTTAGGATTAAAACTCAAGCCCAAGACTGAGCTCTTTTTATATGCAGCAATGCACAATTTATTAAAAAAAAAAAAAAAATGTTTGTTCAATGCTTGTGAATTCATGGGTTCTAACCCTGTCACCCTATGTGTCAACTAAAACCAAACATGAGTGTATCAGGTTTTTGTTGCTGCATATTAAACCACCCCAATCTCAATGGCTTAGAACAACCACCATTTGCTCCTGATTCTGAGGATCGGGAATTCTGGCAGGGCTCAGTGGTGACAGCACCCTTCAGCTCTAGGTACTGTCTATTTTCCTCTCTCTCAATGTGGTTGATCTGAGCTTCTTTACATGGTTAATGTGTTTTCCTTTGAGTAAAAGTGAAGACCACAAGTCTTCAGTCTCAGAATATCAATCCTGCTGCATTCTACAGGCCAAAACACATCACAAGTCCTGCATAGCTTCAAGAGGGCAAAGAAATGGACACCCTCCTTGTTGCGAGAAGCAGGCGAGGTCACATTGCAAAGGGGATGTGAACACAGGAACCATACTCCATTGAGGTCCATTTTTAACACACAATGGTTGAGTGTTCAGCTGCTAACTGAAAGGCTGGCAATTTAAATCCACTCATCAGACCCATGGGAGAAAGAATTGCTGATGTGCTTCCATAAAGATTACAGCAAAGAAAACCCTTTGGGGCAATGGAAATAACTTAACTGCCCATCAACAGATGAAGAGTTAAACTGTAGTACATGCACACAATGGAATACTATGAAGCCATAAAAAAAATAATGATTGTGTTGTTGTTGTTATGTGCCATCAAGTCGGATCCTCAAAATTTACTATAACATGGACGAATCTGGAGGACATTATGCTGAGTGAAATAAGTGAATCACAAAAGAACCATTAGTATGGTCTCACTATTTAAAAAAAAAAAAAATTAGTGTACATGCAGAAAACAACATTCTTTGGTGGTTTCCAGGCATAAGAGGGAAAGGGAGAGGGAATTACTTTCTAGATAGTAGACACTTGTTATTTTTGGTGATGGGTAAGGCAATACTGAATAAGGATGACATCAGCAAAACTTGACCAAAGTAAAAGATGACACTAGGCAGTACACAAGAATAAGCGATGGTTTCAGTAAAAGCCACAACATATACAATTTTGCAAAAACCATAATAACAACCACAAAATATGTGTGTAGTTATGTAGATAGATCTGCTTATATATGTATAGGTGAGCACAGATGAAGATACAAGTGCACATGTGTAGGTGTTTCTGTAAGAAAATGTACATACATGCTTGTATGTGCTGCATATATACATTCACTCCTCACTTACCGACATGATTTGGTTCCAAAAACCAGGTTGTTATGTGAAAATCAGCATTAATTGAGAGTTGGAGGCCATACCCTGTCTTTGGTGCTTGTGCCCCCCCCCCCATGGCTTACCACCCATTGGGTGCCCCTGGCATGTCCCATGAAGCACATGATGTAGAAGGCACCCCTTCCCTATAACCTTCCCTACTACTACAGCCTGTGGGGGTTGGGTGGTAGTGGTAGGGGCCAGAGGTTGCTCATCTCCTGCTACCTGCCCTAGGGAACCCACTCATCCTCCATCCACCCCAGTCCACGCAGCTCCCTTCCCTCTACCTTCCTCCCTGCCTCCCCTACCAGACTCCCCACCACCTCCGGGCCTGGCCCCCCACTGCCTGCTCACAATCTCACATTATCCCACCATCTCCCCATGCCTTCCCTGGCCAGGCTGAGATGCCACAGACAAATGGAAAAAGGGATCCCGCAGCCAGCCAGCCACCATCTTTGTGTGATCTGGTCATTGTCGAGGCCTCCAGTATATCACTCAGGGCAGCCTGCAGAGGGCACCTGGGTCCAGCTACTATCATGCATGGGGCTCACACCATCAGAGGTGCAACCTGAGAATTTTTTTTAAGTTGTTGAAATGTGAACTGTTGGGTAATGAGACAGTCAGTAAGTAAGGACTGGGTATGTATTCATATATAAAGTAAAGCATATAAGAGGCAGAGTTATAGACATTTCCTAGACATAACCAAATACTTCATGGGATTAGGTTACTGGGTTTGTGGGTCATCTGTCTTCATATGGCACCTTATCACTATGTGTGTCTCTGTGTCTATTCTGCTCTTTTTATAACTCTGAAGTGATTATGTTTAGGACCCATCCTACTGTAATATGACCCCATTAATGTAACTAAAAAGATACAACAGATATCAGGGGATACAATTTAATCCATAACAGACTGGACCAATCTAATAAGGACACAGCTGCTGGCTCTTCTGGACTCTAAAAGCCACTACTGCCCCCTCCGGATGCTGGGCACCTAAGCAGACACTGCTGGCACCAGAATAAATCCTTAATTTACTCCTAAGTCACTCACCCCACATTCAGAGAATTTAAAGTAGAAGTTTCATTATCTGGAATTTTGAAATGTGGAAAAGTCCAGATTGGGCAGGAATTGGAGGAGAAAGAGGCTAGGAGGAGAGAAGATTCAAATCTGCCAACTAGTGACAAGAGACCAACATCTCATATACACACAGGCTGTCCTTAACCACACAACAGATCAATACCAGACATTTATATTCACTACCTCCTTTAATCCATGTGACAAAGAACCCTTTCAAGAGTGTTCATTACATAGACTATCAAGCATAACGCAAAAGGCACAAACAACAGAAGAGAAACTAGGTGAATGGAATCTTCTAAAAATTCAATTTTTATGTGCTTCCAAAGACTTCTCCAAAAGAATTAAAAGAGAACGTACAGATTGGGAAAAAATATTCGGCAATGACACATCTGACAATGGACTTATCTCTAGAATTTATAGAAAACTCCAACACCTCAATAACAAAAAGACAAATAATCCAATTAAAAAATGGGCAGAAGACATGAATAGACACTTCACCAAACAAGATATTCAGGTGGCCAACAAACATCTGAAGAAATGCTCACAATCATCAGCCATTAGAGAGATGCAAATCAAAACAACAATGAGATACTATCTTGTCCCAGCACTAGTACCAAAGTTCAACAAGACAGAAAATAACAAATGCTGGCAAGCATGCAGAGAGATTGGGACTTTCATACACTGCTGGTGGGACTATAAAATGACATAACCACTTTGGAAAGCAGTATGGTGATTCCTTAAAAAGTTGGAATTAGAAGTACCATTTGACTCAGCCATTCCATTACTAAGTATATATCCTAAGGAAGTGAGAGCCAGGACAAGAACAGATACATGCACACCCATGTTCATCGCAGCACTATTTACAATAGACAAAAGAGGGAAAACCTAGGTGCCCATCAACAGAAGAATGGATAACCAAACTGTGGTACATACACAGAATGGAATACTATGCAACTCTAAAGAATAACATAGAATCTGAAAAACACCACATAATGTGGATGAACTTGGAGGACATTATGCTGAGTGAAATAAGTCAATCACAGGACAAATATTGTATTAGTCCATTATTGTAAAAAGTCAAGGAAAAGTTTGTATACGGAAGGAAATTTTCTTTGTTGGTTACCAGGGAGGGGAGGGAAAACTGTTAAATAGGTAGAGACAAGTATTGATTTGGGTGAAGAGAAGGGCAATGTACCAAATGTGAGTGATGAACACAGTGGCATTGAGGAAGAAGAAATTATAGAGAGGTGCATGGAAGGTACAGATAACAAAGACGAACCCTTTTGCACATACAGTACTGTGTTCTCAGTGAAGGCAAACATTGTAGATGGGTGGATAGACGGGTAGACAGACTGAACTATTAGGTATGTCTGTGCAGGGGGGATTGTGCCCATGACTATGTGTAGGGTTGGCAGAAATGTTTCTACAAGTGTATTTGTATGTTCTGTAAGAATTCCCAGGTATATAGTAGAGCTGGCAAGCCACAAGTTTGTAATCACTTCTTGGCCACAGCCAGATACCCAGAAGGAGCAAGTAGTTAGACCTGTGGACTTGGGACCATAGTCGCAGGGGACATCAAGCTCAATTGGCATAACATACTACACAAAAACATTGTTCCACATCCTACTTTGGCAAGTAGCGACTGGGATCTTAAAAGCTTGCAAGTAGACATCTAGATGCAACGATGCATCTCTCCTAGTCCAGAGCAAAGAAGACTGAAGAAAACCAAAGACGCATGGAAACATTTAGTCCAAGCGACTGGTATACCATGAGCTCTTCAGCCTGTACAACAATGAGACCAGAAGAACTAGATGGTGCCCAGCTATCACTGTCAACCACTGGGAGGGGGATCTATGTAGGAGATCCTGGACAGAGTAGGAAAACAATGTGTAACAAAACTATAAATCATTTTAAAAAATAAATAAATAAAAGGACCAGGTTTGCTGGTCTGATAGAGCCTGATGGTACCCCTGAGACTATGGCCCATAGCTGCCCTTCAGGTCTGGAATTGAACCCACTCCTGTGGCTTCCAGCCAAATAAAAGACATGCATATGAGGTGAACATTTACATTGGCTAGATACACTCTTTGGACACAACAATCATGAGAGAATAGAAGGGCTGTGTATGCACAGGGAGATAGTTCAGGGGGCAGAAGTGCATGGGAAGGAAGGACACAGGGAAGAGGTAACTGTGGGGGAGAAGTGGGAAGAGAGCTGTTGCATTGTGGGAAATTGTAATCAATGTCATGAGACAAAGTGTATGTGAGTGTATGTGAGCTGCTGTATGTTAGGTGAATTTTCTCTGTAAACTTTCACCCAAATCACAAAAAAAAAAAAAAAAAAGAGTATTCACTACTTGTGTAATGAACTGTATGAGTTCCTGGCAAGAAGCAGGTAGTACACTCTGATCTGCAATGAGGGAGTGGGGGTTTAATAAAGGGGCTATTCTTAAAGATGGGAGCAGAGTATAAGGAAGCCAACAAGGGGCAGTACAGTCCACAGCTGGGCTCTATAACCACCCCCAGCCAGGTATGATAGGAGCTGTGGCCTTCAAAGAAGAGGATGTAACCAACTCATGTTCTCCTGGATGGAGAATGACCTCCAATATCATTCTCCTCCTCTACCAATCTCCTGCCAGTGCTTCCTTTAGCTGAACCCAACCAGAAGTTAGAGGGCAATAGACCCCATAGAATTAATCTATTAGGGTCAACTTCACAGAGCACAGGGCAAGGTAGAGAAGAAGAAAATGAACTGGTAGGACAAATGACAGATATCCAGCATACAGCCCCTCTACTAAGCAGCACACCATCAGTGTTTCTAGAGATCACTCTCTCCCTCATGCCTGACTTGGTAATCTCAAGAATCTCATTTTACCTGATTACACATTTGTAGGGGGGAAGATGGAAGAAAGCACACTGAGATTGATGCCAAACCACCAAGAGGTGTCCTCTGAGGCTCAGTATTAGCATCTAGCAATTGGAGAAAATAACTCCTCTTTCCCAGGGTTGCTGTGTTGGGCTCAATAAGGATGTATGCATACAATCCTTATATGTAAATTATAAAGCAATACACACACAGATATGCTTCACTATATTTCATGGGGATAGATAGGCCACAGATATGAGGTCACAACTCTGTAGTGAGGACACTTCCAGGCTCATCTAACTAAGCTATTCCATTTGCATCACAACACATTGTGTCATGCCATTCCTCAGCTAAAGATCCAGGCAAACTCCCAGATTCCCAAGAAGCCACCTCTGCTCTGACGTGTGAAGCCAGTAAGCAGTCCAGACCCAAGCCCCCAAAGTATCAGTGATGACCACCTCTTTGGGCAATCAGAATGTCTTTCTGACATCAGCATGACTGATGCTCTTGAGATGTATGAACGTCAGCAAGTTTTGGTTTCAGGAACACTCTTCTTTCCAGAGAGGCCTCATGGGAGCATGTAAATCCAAGAGGTTTATTTAGGGACATATGAAATAAGTTGAATATGCTGAAGTGTGCATTCCCTGGGGAATGGCCATGCAGAGGCCACTGGCCAGAAAGAGAAGCAAGAATCAGTGGGGCCAAAGGCTGTCCCTCAGCATCTTCACAGGGCCCAAGTCAAGCTCTTAGCAAGAATGGCTCCAGAATTTATGAGGCCAAAAGAGGCTTGTAAATGATTTTTATTTTATTTTTTAAAGAAATTGGAAGGGTGTAGAGGGAATGGTTCTACTCACTCTTTTCAAAGTGGATGAAGTAGCCTGAGAGTCCATGGAAATAACACCAAATTACTGCTGGTAAAATTTCCATTTTGCTCAGGAAGGAGGAGTATCCTTCCACTCTTTTTTTCCATCTAGTGGCTCCACATTACCCATAAGACAATGTTCAAAACCTTAATCTGGAATGTAAGAGCCTCTCAACTGGTCCCAAAGTCTTTTTGGGCGATCTACTCCTGTAGTGATACTGCCTTGGAAACCCAAGGAGGAGTCGCTATGAGTCAGGGCTGACTCAATGGCACGTAACAACAACAACAAACAGTAAAAACAAACAAACTAAAAGAAAATAATTAATAGAGATGATTACAATTCATGGTGACCTCCTGTGTGTCAGAGTAGAATTATGCTTTGTAGGGTTTTCAATGGCTGATTTTTCAGAAGTATATCTTCCAAGGTACCCCTGGGTGGACTCAAACCACAAACCTATGGGTTAGTGTCCAAACATGTTAACCATTTGCACCACCCTACACTACATGGAGAAGAACATAGTTGGCATTTCTTAAGCTGAAAGAACTGGGGAAAAAAATCAAGCCTCAAGTCGTAATATAGAAGGGTCTATAGGTAAAATGTTGAACAATGAGAGAACCATCAAAAGAAGATGGAAGGAATACACAGTCACTGTACCAAAAAGAATTGGTCAATGCTCCACTATTTATGGAGGTAGTATATGACCAAAAACTAATGTTATTAAAGAACTCCAAGCTGCACTGAAGGCATTGGCAAAAAAAAAACAAGTCTCTAGGAATTGATGAAACATTGAGATGTTTCAATAAATGGATGCAATACTGGAAGCTCTCACTCATCTATGCCAAGAAATTTGGAAGATAGCTACTTGGCCAACTGACTGGAAAAGAGCCATATTTGTGTGATTCCAAAGAAAGCTGACCCAACAGAATGAAGAAATTATCAAACAATATCAATCTCTCTACCCTGGAAGAAGAATAGCTGGAATGGTCTTTAGAACCAAGAATGGCCAGACTTCATCACACCTGCTTTGGTCATGTGGTCAGAAGGATATCATGCTTAGTAAAGTCGAAGGTCAGGGAAAAAGAGGAAGACCCTCAATGAGATGGGTTGACACAGTGGCTGCAACTATGAGCTCAAGCATAGCAAGTGTTGTGAGGATGGTGCAGGACTGGGCAATGTTTCAGTCTGTTGAACATGGGGTCACTGTGAGCCAGAATTGACTTGACAGCACCTGACAACATAACAACAACATCATCAATATCACATGCAAGTAAAATTTTGCTAAAGATAATTCAAAAACATTTGCAGCAGTACATTGACAGGGAACTGCCAGAAATACAAGCTGGGTTCCTTAGAGGATGTAGAATGAGGGATATAATTTCTTATGTCAGATGGATCTTGGCTGAAAGCAGATAGTACAAGAAAGGCATAAATAAACCTGTGTTTTATTGACTATGCAAAGGCATTGGACTGTGTGGATCCTAACATATTGATAACATAGTGAAGAATGGGAATTCCAGAACACTTAATTGTCATCATGACCTATACATACACAAAGAGGCAGTTGTTCAAACAGAACAAGGGAATATTGGATGATTTAAAATAAGAAAAGGTGAATCGAAGGTGTGTCGAAGGTGAATATTTTTACTATAATTATTCAATCCATATGCTGAGCAAATAATCTGAGAAGTTAGGCTACAAGAAGAAGAATACTGCATCAGTATTGGAAGAAGACTCAATAACAATCTTGATATGCAGATGACACAACTGTGCTGCTGAAAATGAAGAGGACTTGAAGCACTTACTGAAGAAGATCAAAGACTACAGCCTTCAGTATGGATTACACCTCAACACAAAGAGAAAAAAACCTCACAACTGGACCAATAAGCAACATTACGATAAAAGAAGGAAGGAAAAAAAATTAGAAGTTGTCAAGGATTTCATTGTACTTGGATCCATCATGAATGCTCATGGGAGCAGAAGTTAAGAAATCAAGTCATGAAGATGGTGGACTAGGCAGCCAAGCTACACAGACACTCTTCAACAAAGAAAAGAGAAACCAATTAACACAGACACAGAAGATAATCCTGGAGCGCTGAACTTTGAAAGGAAGGATACAGAAGTGGATTAAACACCAACTAGTAGAAGAACTTGAGTGAAAACAGTGAATAAGAAGACAAACAGAGATCCGGACTGTCAGCTATCCTGACAGCATGGACAGCCTTAATATTTCCAAAGGGTATTAGGACCTGAGAATTAACCTAAAAAGCAGACCTGCTCACCAAGGGCTACATGGACCACTGCCCTGGTGGCTGATGACTAAAAAGGGAAACAGCAAAGAAGGAAACAAACTGAGCTGTGGACTTTCAGCTGTCCAGAGGGCACAGCCATTTTGAATGTTTAGAGCAGTGGCCATTTTGGATATTTAAAGTGACAGCATTCTCATTCAGATTCCAGGAACCTAACAACAGGCTCCACTTGTCAAGGACAGTACAGACATAGGGAAGGGTGACGACTAGAAAGAAGACAGGTGATGACTGCATAAGTGCTGCCAAATAGCAAATAGAGGAGCAGAGTACCCTGTTTACTTAGATAACATCCAAAGAAAACAAAAATTTGGGGCAAATCATTCCAACACACAATCACCAATTAAATATAAATAGAACAACATTACAATGTCTTGGAGACAGCAGACCATCACAGTCCACACAAAAGAAGCAAAATAAAGTAGTAGAAAGAAGAAACCAGGATACAGACCCAGAACACATCCCTGAGGAAGAAGAAGCATTGGAACTCCCTTAGAAGGAATTCAAAAGAATTATATTTAGGTACTTTCAACAGATTGAGAAACAGATTAAAGAAAACACAGATAAAATTGAGGAAAACCCTACAATAATTTCAAAAGACAATACAAGAACAAAATGACAAATAAATGAAAAATTAGAAATGATACAAAATCTACAGATAGAAATCCAGAAAATTAATACTAAATTCTCAGAAACACATTGAAAGGGCAAAGGAGTAGAATTGAATCAATAGAAGACAGAATTAGTAAGGTGGAAGACATATACCTCAATACTTCATGAGAAAGGGATCAATCAGAAAAAAGATCAAAATAAAATGAAGAAAGCCTAAGGTTCATGTAGGAACCCATCAAAAGGAATAAACTGCATGTAATCAGAATTCCAGAACAGGAAGAGACAAATAAAACCATGAGGAAAATTGTTGAAGATTGTTGGAAGACAATTTCCCTGATATGATGAAAGATGAGAATATTCCATTCAAGAGGTCAAAAGAACCTGAAACAGGATAGATTGCAAAAGAAAATCACCAAGACATATATATCATCATCAAATACAACAAAACCAAGGACAAAGAAAGAATCCTGAAAGCAGATGAGAAAAATGAAAAGTTACCTACAAAGGGCAACCAATAAGATTAAACTCAGACTTCTTGGCAGAAACCATGCAAGCAAGAAGGCAATGGGATGGTATATATAAAACCCTGAAAGAAAAACAAATTCCAATACAGAATTATATACTTAGAAAAATTATTCCTCAAATATGATGGTTAAATTAGGATGTTTCCAGATAAGCAGAAATGAAGGGGATTTCTTAAAACCACACAAACCTTACAAGAGATGCTAAAGGGAGTCCTATGGACAGAGAACCAACAACAGCAAACAACAACTGACCATTAATACACATGATGACATAACCTAGAAACCAACCCAGTTATGGAAGTATCCAAAGTAAATAAGCTTACAAGATTGTAAACAGGGAACCAGAGACATCAATTGGCAAATGAGGACAACTAAACACCAAAGAGAGTGAAAAAAAAATGTGTAGTTACAGAACTTCTAAATGGTGAAGAAGTCAAGACAATTGCAAGATAGAACAGACTGTTCTAAATTTGGGAAGAAAATTACAAATTACAGGGTAACCTCAAAGAAAAATGATAAACCTTCATATCAAAATAAAAAAGAGGACAAGCACAAATATTTAGCATATACTAACACAATAACAACAAAGGAAGTTATAACACAATTCATAAACAAAACAAGTTCAGCACAGAAAATTATATGGAACAAAGAAATCAGCGACACCATGAAAAAAACACATAACAAAATGACAGCAACATTTCATACTTGTCAATAATTACACTGAATGTCATTGAATTAGATGCACCACTCAAGAGACAGAGAGTTGCAGACTGGATTAGAAAACAGAACCCATCAATTTGCTGTCTGCAAGAGACATACACCTTAGAGACAAAGACAAAAGTAGACTAAAAATCAAAGGTTGGAAAAAGATATACCTAGCAAATGATAACCAAAAAAGAGCAAGAGTGGCAATATTAATTTCTGATAAAATTGACTTTAAGACAAAAACCACCATACGAGACAAGGAAGGACATTATAAAATGATTAAAAGATCAATTGAACAAGAGGACATAACCATAATAAATATCTATGCACCCAATGAAAGAGCCCCAAAATACACAAATTAAACTTTAACAGAACTGAAAAGACAAATAGATGACTCCACAGTCTTAGTACAAGACTTTAATAGACCACTCTCAATGAAAGATAGAACAACTGGAAAGAAACTCAACAAAGATGCAGAAGAGCTAAACGATATGATCCACCAACTTGACCTTCTAGACATCTACAGAACACTTCACCCAACAACAACACAATGTACATTCTTTTCCAGTGCATATGGGACATTCTCCAGGATAGACCATATGTTAGGCCATAAAGCAAGCCTTAAGTTCAAAACATTGAAATATTGCAAAGCATCTTCTCAGATCACAATGCTATAAAATTAGAAACCAACAATAGGAAGATCAACAGAAAAAAAGCAAACACATGGAAAGTGAGTAACAATCTCCTCAATTGGCAAATGAGGACAACTGGGTAACGGAACAAATAAAAAATGAAATTAAAAAATTTCTTGAAACAAACAAGAATGAAAACACAACATAACAAAATCTTTGGGACACAGCAAAAGTAGTGATCAGAAGTCAATTTATAGCAATACATGACACATCAGAAGAGTGAGTCAAAATCAACATTTTAACCCAACATCTCCAAAAATTAGAAAAAGAGCAACAAAAAAATCTTACAGTCACCAGAAGAGAAGAAATAATAAAGAATTGAGCAGAAATAACTGAAACAGAAAATAGAAAGATAATAGAAACAATTAAGAAAACTAGAAGTTGGATTTTGGAAAGATTAATAAAATTGACAAAACACTGGCAAATTTAACAAAAGAAAACAGGGAGAGAATACAAATAACACAAATAAGAAACAGATTGGGCAACATCACAACAGAACCAACAGAAATTAAAAGGATAATATCAGGATACTGTGAAGAACTATAACAAATTTGAAAATCTAGAAGAAATGGACAGATTTCCAGAAACACACTACTTACCTAAACTAATACAGACAGGTGGAAAAGTTGAACAGACCCATAGCAAAAGAAGAAATTGAACAGGTCATAAAAATTTTACCAACAAAAAAAACCCTGGCCCAGATGTTTTCACTGGAGAATTCTACTGAATATTCAGAGAAGAACTGACCCCAATCCTACTCAAACTATTGCAGAACATAGAAATGGATGGAATCCTCCCAAATTCATTTTACAAAGCAAACATAACCTTGATACCAAAACCAGGCAAACATATCACTAAAAATGAAAACTACAGACCAATATCCCTCATGAATATAGATGCAAAAATCTTCAACAAAATCCTAGCCAATAGATTCCAACAACATACCAAAAAAAATAATACATTATGACCCAATGGGGTTCATACCAGGTGTACAAGGATGGATCAACATTAGAAAAACAATCAATGTCATCCATCACTTAAATCAAACAAAGGAAAAGAACTACATGATCATATCAATTGATGCACAAAAGGCATTTGATAAAATCCAACACCCATTCCAGATCAAAACTCTCAGCAAAATAAGCATAAAAAGGACATTCCTCAACATAATAAAGGGCATATATGCAAAACCAATAGCCAAAATTATTCTCAATGAAGAGAGATTGAAACCATTCCCCTTGTGAACAGGAACCAGACAAGGATGCCCTCTATCATCATTTTTATTCAGCATTGTATTGGAAGTCCTAGCCAGGGCAATAAGGCAAGAAAGGGAAATCAAAGGCATCCAAATTGGTAAGGAAGAAGTAAAATTATCCCTATTTGATGATGATATGATCCTATACATAGAAAACCCAAGAATCTCAGCAGAAAAAACCAGTGGAGCTAATTGAGAGATTTAGCATAGCGGTGGGATACACTATCAACATACAACAATCAGTTTGATTCCTCTATACCAGCAAAGAGATTGCTGAAAAGGAAATAAGGAAATCAATACCACTTATGATAGCTTGTTGTTGTTGTTGTTATTTGCCGTCAAGTCGCTCCTGACTCATAGCAACCCCTCCTTGGGTTTCCGAGGCAGTATCACTACGGAAGTAGGATTGCCCAACCTTCCTTCCGAGGATACAATAGCTACTGAAAAAAAAAAAAAAAAAAAAAACCTTGGGAATAAATCTCTGTAGGGACACAAAAGACCTATACAAAGAAAACTACAAAACACTACTTCAAGAAACCATAAGAGATCTACATAAATGGAAGAACATACCATGCTTGTGGATAGGAAGATTGAACATTGTGAAAATGTCATTCTACCCAAAGCAATCTATACATTCAATGCAGTCCCAATCCAAATCCCATCAACATTCTTTAGGAACATGGAAAAACCAATGATTGGTTTTATATGGAAAGGAAAGAGACCTCGGATAAGCAAAGGACTATTGAAGAACAACAAAGTAGGAGGTGTCACACTCCCAGATCTCAAAACTTACTACAGCCACGGTAGTCAAAACTGCCTGGTATTGGTACAACAACAGACACATAGACCAGCAGGACAGAATTGAGAACCCAGAAATAGATCCATCCACCTATGGTCAGCTGATTTTTGACAAGGGGCTAAAATCCATTAAATGGGAAAGAGATAGTCACTTTAACAAATCGTGCTGGCAAAACTGGGTATCGATTTGCAGAAAAATGAAACAAGATCTGTACCTCACACCATACACAAAAACGAACTCCAGATGGATTAAAGACTTAAATGTGAAACCTTAAACTATAAAGTTCCTCAAAGAAAAATAGGGGCAAATTTAGGGGGCACAATTTATGGCATAAATAGACTGTCAAGCATAACCAAAAATGCACAAACAGCAGAAGATAAACTAGATGAATGGTACCTTCTAAAAATTAAAATTTATGTGTTTCAAAAGACTTCTCCTAAAGAGTAAAAAGAGAACCTACATATTGGGAAAAAATATTCAGCAATGACCTATCTGGCAAGGGACTTATCTCTAGAATCTATAGAAAATTCCAACACCTCAACAACAAAAAGATAAACAATCCAATTTAAAAATGGGTAGAAGATATGAATAGACACTTCACCAAAGAGGATATTCAGGTATCCAACAAACACTTGAAGAAATGCTCATGATCATTAGCCATCAGAGAGATGCAAATCAAAACAACAATGAGATACCATCTGGCCCCAACACTAATAGCAAAGTTCAATAAGACAGAAAATAACGAATGCTGGTGAGGATGTGAAAAGACTGGGACTCTCATACACTGCTGGTGGGACTATAAAATGATACAACCACTGTGGAAAGCAGTATGGTGATTCCTTAAAAAGTTGGAATTAGAAATATCATTTGATCCAGCAATCCCATTACTAGGTATATATCCTAAAGAAGTGAGAGCCAAGACAAGAACAGATATATGCACACTTATGTTCATCACAGCACTATTTACAACAGCAAAAAGATGGAAATAACATAGATGCCCATGAACACAAGAATGGATAAGCAAACTATGGTACATACATACAATGTATGCAAAACTGAAGAATAATGTAGAATCTTCAAAACACCGCATAACATGGATGACCTTGGAGGACATTATGCTGAGTGAAATAAGTGAGTCACGGACAAATGTTGTATTAGTTTATTATTGTAAAAAGCCAAGGAAAGGTTTATATATGGAAGGAAACTTTCTTTGTTGGTCAGTAGGGGTGGGAGTTCTGGTAGCATAGTGCCTAAGGCACTTGACAGCTAATCAGAAGGCTGGAGGTTTAAACCCACCAGCCACTCCTCAGAAGGAAGGTTGGGCAATCTATTTCCATAGTGATACCATCTCTGAAACCCAAGGAGTGGTCGCTATGAGTCGGGTCCGACTCAATGGCACATAACAACAACAACAACAGGGGTCAGAGGGGAGAGGAGGGACAATGCAGAAATACAAAAAAAATAAAAAATAAAAAGGAAATCAAATGATGTATTACATTGCACAAATCTGCAGCAGAAGACCTCTTGAAAGTGTTAAAAAGGCAAAGATGTCACTTTGAGGATTAAGGTGAGCCCGGCACATAACAAGAACAAAACAAACCCAAGCCATAGTATTTTCTATAGCCTCAAATGCATGCAAAAGCTGGACAATGAGTAAGGAAAATCAAAGAAGAATTGTTACCTTTGAAATATGGTTTTGGCAAAAAGTATTAAATGAACTGCCAGAAGAATGAACATAAATGTCTTGGAAGAAGTGCAACTAGAATACTCCTTAGAAGCAGGGATGAAGGATCAAGGGAACCAGTCCCTGGAGAAGGACATCCTGCTTGGTTAAATAGAGGATCAAAATAGAGAAAGACCATCAACAAGATAGATTAATACAGTGGCTGCAAAATGGGCTCAAACACTGCAATGATGGTGAGATGGCTCAGGACCAGGCAGTGCTTCGTTCTGTTGTACATAGGGTTGGTTATGCGTCAGAGTCGACTCCACAGTGCCTAGCAACAACACTACAGGGAAGAAACCCTAGTGGTGCAGTGGTCAAAGCTCTAGGCTACTAACCAAAAGGCCAGTGGTTCAAACCCTCAGCTGCTCCATGAGAGAAAGGTGTATCAGTCTGCTTTAGAAAATATTTCAGCCTAGAAAACTCCAGTGGGCAGTTCAGAATTGACCCAACTGCAAAAGAAACAACAAACACTAAATGGACTCAACTCCAGTGTCACATGGCAGTCAGATGCACAGGTTTTGGAGTCTGACACACCAGATTGCTAATCTGGGCTCCATCCCTTACTAAACTGTGTGAATTTCAGCAAGTTTTTTAACTTCCTTGACTTAGACTCCACATCCTAAAAACAATGGTGTTTGTCTCAGATTAGTTGTAATTATGCACATACAGCCCTTAAGATATTCCTGACCCAGAGTACATACATTTGGCCCTCCACATACAGTTCTACATCCACAGATTCAACTAACCTTGGATAGAAAATATTCAGAAATTAAAAAAAAAAAAGTGGTCAACCCAATCCCTCAAAGGCTGAGAGAGAGTATAAAGTGCTATTTAGATAGCATTTACATTGTATTAGGTATTATAAGGGGAGCTCTGGTAGCATAGTGCCTAAGGCACTTGACTGCTAACCAGAAGGCTGGTGGTTCAAACCCACCAGCCACTCCTCGGAAGGAAGATGGAGCAATCTACTTCTGTAGTGATACTGCCTCAGAAACCCAAGGAGGGGTCGCTATGAGTCAGGTCCGACTCAATGGCACATAACAACAACAACAGGTATTACAAGTAATCTCAAACCAAACCAAACTCACTGCCAACGAGTCAATTCCAACTCATAGCAACCCCATGGGGTTTCCAAGACTATAAATCTTTATGGAAGCAAAGTGCCTCATCTTTCTTCCACAAAGTAGCGGTAAGTTTGAACCACTGAACTTTTGGTTAGCAGCCAAATGCTTTAACCACTATGCTGCCAGAGATCCTTTATAAGTAATCTAGAGATGATTTAAAGTATATGTATGTGTATAGGTTACATGTAAATACTACACCATTTTATATTAGGGACTTGAGCATCCATGGGGTGGGGGTGGGGGGTTGGTCCTAGAACAAATCTCCTACCTATACCAAGGGACAATTGTACTCAATAAATAGCAGCTGCTACCAAACTAATCTCCTGGCTGTGCTCTGTCACCCCTGAATCTGCTTCCCCATCTCTACTCTGATTCAAGCCCACCCCAAATTCTACATCTCTAGCTGCTCCAACCATGCATGTCCTCCTAAGGCTCTGACCTCTGCTCCTCCCTTAGGACTCTTTGTAACCACTTACCCTGTGAAAGCCACCACCATGAGATAGAAATACTCTGGGCTTGGCAGCCAAAGACCCTCATTCAAATCTCATTCCCACACCCTGACTCTTCCACAGACCCTCAGCCTCCCTGGACTTAATTTCATCTTCTCTAAAATAGGGGCCCAAGCCCCCTAGAACCAGGAAAGGGAGGGAGAAGGAGAGGCTGGGGACCTCAGGAGTGGCAGGATATCCAGGTAAAGGGGAGGGATGCAAGGCAGGCCCCAGCCCCCTAGAACCAGGAAAGGGAGAGAGAGGCCAGGGACCACAAAATGGCAGGTTCCAGGTAGGAATTAGGTAAGGGGAGGGCGCAGAGGTTACCAACAGCTAAGAGAAACAAACTTGTCTGTCAGTTTGTCATCCTGTAGGGCTTATGCATTGCTGTGAGGCTTGAGGCTGTGCCACTGGTGTTTCAGACCCCAGCAGAGTTGCACATGGTGCACAGGTTTCAACACAGTTTATAGACTAAGATAGACTAGGAAGAAGGAGGAGGCCATCCACTTCTCAAAAATTGGCCAGGGAAAACCTTATGAATAGCAGAGAAACACTGTCTGATACATTACTGGACGACTTTATGAATAGCTTGAAAACATTGTCCAACACAGTGCAGGAAGATAAATAAGCCCCTTGGGTCAGAAGGCACTCAAAATAGGACTGGGAAAGAGCTGCCTCATCAGAGTACAACCAACCTTAATGATATGGATAAAGTAATTCTTTCAGGATTTCCATGTGCTGATGCAGTATGACTCAAATTGAGGAAAAACAGTTGCAAACATCCATTAATAGTCAGAACATGGAATGTACAAAGTATGAATGTAAGAAAATTGGAAGTTGTCAAAAATGAAATGGAATGCAGAAAGATTGATATCCTAGGCATTAGCTAGCTGAAGTGGATGGGTTTTGGCCATTTTGAATCAGACAACCATATGATCTACTATGCCAGGAATGACAAATTGAAGAGGAATGGTGTGGCATTCATCATCACAAAGGATGTTTCAAAATATGTGCTATAGTACAATGCTGTCAGTAATAAGATTATATCCATACATCTACAAGGAAGACCCATTAATTCTACTATTATTCAAATTTATGCACCAACCACCAAAGCCAAAGATGAGGAAACTGAAGATTTTTATCAACTTCTGGAGTCTGAAATTGACCAAATATGCAATCAAGATGTGTTACTTATCACTGGTGATTGGAATGCAAAAGTTGGAAACAAAGAAGAATCACCAGAAGTTGGAAAATTTGGCCTTGGTGACAGAAATAACATTGGAGCTCACATGATAGAATTTTACAAGACCAATGATTTATTCATTGCAAATATCTTTTTTCAACAACACAAACAGTGGCTATACATTTGGACTTTGCCAGTTAGAGTACACAGGAATCAGACTGACTACATCTGTGGCAAGAGGAGATGGAAAAGCTCAATATCTTCAGGCAAAACAAGGCCTGGAGCTGATTGTGGAACAGACCATCAACTGCTCATATGCAAATACAACTTGAAGTTGAAGACAACTAAAACAAGTCCACAAGAGCCAAAATATGACCTTGAATATATCCTTCCTGAATTTAGAGATCATATAAAGAATAGATTTAATGCACTGAACACCAATGAACAAAAACCAGAAGAATTGTGGGATGACATCAAGAGCATCATCCATGAAGAAGGTAAGAGGTCATTAAAAATACAAGAAAGAAAGAAAAGACCAGAATGGATGTCAGAAGAGACTCTGAAATTTGCTCTTGAGTGAAGAGTACACTTAACACACACACGTACTGCCGTCGAGTCAGATCTGACTCACAGCAACCCCTCCTTGGATTTCTGAGGCAGTATCACTACAGAAGTAGATTGCCCAATCTTCCTTCTGAGGAGTGGCTGGTGGGTTTGAACCACTAGCCCTCTGGTTAGCAGTCAAATGCCTTAGGCACTATGCCACCAGAGTTCCCAGAGCAGCTAAAACAAATAGAAGAAATGACAAGATAAAAGAGCTGAACAGAAGATTTCAAAGAGCAGCTCAAGTAGACAAAGCCAATTACTATAATGAAATGTGCAAAGACCTGGGGTTAGAAAACCAAAAGGGAAGAACATGTTCAGCATTTCTCAAGCTGAAAGAACTAAGGAAAAAAATTAAGCCTTGAGTTACAATATTGATTCTATGGGAAAAATATTGAATGATGCAGGAAGCATCAAAAGAAGATGGAAGGAATACACAGAGTAACTGTACCAAAAAGAACTGGTCGATGTTCATCCATTACAGGAGGTGGCATATGTTCAAGAACCAATGGTATTGAAGGAAAAAGTTGAAGCTGCACTGAAAGAATTGGCAAAGAACAAGGCTCCAGGAATTGATGGAATACCCACTGAGACATTTCAACAAACGGATGCCCCACTGCAGACACTCACTCAGTTATGCCAAGATATTTGGAAGACAGCTACCTGGCCAACCAACTGGAAGAGATGCATATTTGGACCCATTCCAAAGCAAGGTGATCCCACAGACTGGAAATCATTGAACAATATCATTGATATCGCACGCAAGTAAAATCTTACTGAAGATCATTCAAAAATAGTTGCAGCAGTATATTGACAGAGAACTTCCAGAAATACTTCTGAATCCAAGCTGGATTCAGAAGAGGAAGTGAAATGAGGTATATCATTGTTGATAACAGATGGATCTTGGCTCAAAGAAAAGAATACCAGAAAGATGCTTACTTGTGTTTTATTGACTATGCAAAAGCACTTGTATGAAAAGTGAATTTGTTCTGTAACTCTTCACCCAAATCACAATTTAAAAAAAAAAAAAAGCATTTATTGTGTGGGTCATAACAAATTGTGGATAACATTAAGAAAAATGGGAATTCCAGAACACTTAATTGTACTCATAAGGAGCCTGTACATAGACCAGGAGGCTGTTATTCCAACAGAAAAAGGGAACACTACATGGTTTAAAATCAAGAAGGGAGTGTGTCAGGGTTGTATCCTTTCACCATGTTTATTCAATCTGTATGCTGAGCAAATAATCTGGGAAGCTGGACAATATGAAGAAAAGCGTAGCACAGGATTGGAGGAGGAATCATTAACAACCTATGATACGCTGATCACACAACTTTGCTTGCTGAAAGTGAGGATGACTTGAAGTACTTACTGATGAAGATTGAAGAATACAGACAGTAGTATGGATTACATCTCAATACAAAGAAAACAAAAATCCTCACAAATGGACCTATAAGCAGCATCACGATAAATGGAGAAAAGATTGAACTTGTCAAAGACTTCACATTGCTTGGGTTCTACAATTGACACCAATGGAAGCAGCAGTCAGGACATCAGATGATATATAGCATTGGACAAATTGGCTGCAAAGAACCTCTTTCTAGTGCTAAAGAGCAAAGATGTCTCCTTGAGGACTAAGGTACGTCTGACACAAGCCATGGTATTTTCAGTCGTCTCATATGCATATGGGAGCTGGACAATGAGTAAGGAAGACCGAAGAAGAATTGATGCTTTTGAGCTGTGGTGCTGGTGAAGAATGCTGAAAGCACCATGGACTACTAAAAGAACTAACAGGTCTGTGCTAGAGGAAGTGCAGCCAGAATGTTCCTTGGAGGCAAGAATGACCAGACTTCATCTCACATACTTTGGTCATGTTTCAGAACGGACCATTCCCTGGAGAAGGATGTCATGCTTGGTAAGGTGGAGGGTCGATGAAAGAGAGGAAGGCCCTCAATTAAATGGATTGACACAGTGGCAGCAGCGACGGGCTCAAGTATTGCAAGAATCATGGAGCTGGCTCAGGACCGAGCGGTGTTTTGTTCTGCTGTGCATAGGGTCGCTATGAGTCAGGGACAACTCGATGGCATCTAACAACAACTAAAATAGGGAGAATACTCACCCTTCATTTGTTGTGGAAAGTCAAAGGGATGATATATGTGAAAGAATTTTGTAAACCCTAAAATGCGATGTAAGTGTTAAAAAGAAAAAGAAAAAAACACTGTTGAGTTTTATGGCAATAGCATAGAAAACCACAAAAACCTATTTTTATGACCTGGTCCTACATTTGTGGTCTATAACTTTTCCACCGGAAAACCCAGTGTACTGATTCAATTATCCAGGAGGGTTCATGTCACTGATAAGCAGAATTTCCATAGACTCACTACTCTCCCCTTGGGCCTCTCTCCGAAAAGTGCAGAAATCATTCTCAGACAATGAGAGTTCTACTCATTTGCAAAGCTCTTTATAGTTACCAACTCCTCATACATTTCAGGGTCTTAATGAGGCTATAAGGAACTGTTGTGGCACAGTGGCTAAGCGCTCGGTTACTAACCATAAGTGGCAGTCTGTTTCCGTGAAGATTACGGCCTTGGAAACCCTATGGGGCCATCCACTCTGCCCTATAGGGTCACGATGAGTCAGAATTGACTCAATGTCAATGAGTTTTAAAGAGGCTATAGGGGTCATGACTGCTAACCAGAAGGCTAGTGGTTCAAACCCACCAGCAACTCTTCAGAAGGAAGTTGGGCAATCTACTTCTGTAGTGATACTGCCTCGGAAACCCAAGGAGGGGTCACTATGAGTCAGGTCTGACTCGACGGCACATAACAACAACATAGGGGTCATGCAAGGCATTCTGGTGGTGCAGTGGTTAAGTGCTCAACTGCTAAACAAAAAGGTTGGTGGTTCAAACCCACCAGCTGCTCCATAAGAGAAGGATGTGGTAGTCTGCTTTTGTAAAGATTACAGTTTTGGAAACCCTATGGGGCAGTTCTACTAAGCCCTAAGGGTCATTATGAGTCAGAATCAACTCAACAGCAATGGGTTTTGTTTTGGTTTATAGAGGCCAAAAAAGGAGAGCTGGTTCAATTCTTGGCCAATGTACACCATTTGTCTGTCATGGTGGTTTGTGTCTGTGGTGCTATGATGCTGAACAGATTTCAGCAGAGCCTCCAGATTAAGACAGACTAGGAATAAAGGCCTGGTGATCTACTTCCGAAATCAGCCATTGAAAAGCCTGTGGATCCATCAGTCTGATCTGCAACAGATCATGGGGATGGCCCGGGACCAGGCAGCATTTCCTTTCATTGTGTGCAGGGCCACTATGAGTTGGGGCCCACACCACGTAACTAACAACAATGAGGAGGAAGAGGCCACAGCTTCCAGGCAGAATTCTATGTTTTAACTCTGGGCCACTGCTTTCCCGTCAGACCCAAAAAGCCCAAAGCCTGTTACTTAAAAACCTGAGAGCAATCTAGCTCCATCAGCAGAGGGACAAATGCCCATGTGAAATTGGACTTTTTTTTTAATGCATGTGTACACATAGAAAACAATGCAGGACTCTGCAACCTGATAGGTAAAAGGATTGCATCTTTTATTTCTTGCAACATGAAGATATTGCCATTCTTCTTTCTCTCCAGCTTTGAAATATATTGAGCCCAATTTACCAATGTACCAACCTGTCAAGGTTTCTATATAGTCTATGCTCAGTTGTTCCTTTCATTTTAACCTTCTTAGCAGACATTTCTTACGTAGCATCTAGTTATAGAAGTGCATAAAGCTTGAACTGTCCAGTTGCATTGAGCTAGGGGAAGATAACTTACAAAGAGATTAATCTGTAAATACAAAAAGATTAGTCAATTTGCTTGCTCATAGCTTCAAAACTGGGATTATAAACTATACCCTCAATTATTTTCATTTAAATGATGGAAATCCTAGTAAGATCAGGAAAAAAAAGAAGTTTAAAGAATTAACTCTGATTTGGAATCTTAAGAACTGGACTGTAAGTGAGAAAAACTGTTAGACCTAATTCTGCCCCTTGTTCATTATATGAGCATGAGTAAGGCAATGCCCTCTCTGAAGTTCAATTTCTTTGTTGATTAAATGAAAGGTGCACTAACCAGATAAAGGAAGTACTTGCCACATGCATTGCTATGGACGACGTTGCAAAGCCCATGGCAAGTGTTGCTAATCTGTCATAGCACCCTTTCCCAGTACCAATACCAGTTGCCATCAAGTCATTTCTAACTCAAGGCGACTGCATGTGTGTCAGAGCAGAATTGGGCTCCATAGGGTTTTCAATGCTGATTGTTTAGAAGTAGATCACCAGACCTCTCTTCCAAGGTATCTCTGGGTGGACTTGAACTTTTAACCTTTTTGTTAGCCACAGAGCACATTTACCATTTGTACTATCCATTAAGCAGAACACAACACAGCACTTCAGGCAATTATTATCAGTAGGTCAGAGCTAACACACCAAGTAAATAAAAATTATCTGCCATCCCTTAGCTAGAAGATTCTAAGGATTTTTATCAGTTTTGACATTCAATTGTCTATTCTCTAATTAGAGAATAACACACCAAAACAAAAACTGAAAAACCTGGAACTTGGTCAGCATTCTGTCGGAGGCTTTTAGGATTACCCAAGAAAGTAACTCAAAATCTAGGTCTCTGTTTCCTCTCTGTAAATTGAGGTTAATTTTTTTTAAAAAATTTCATTGTGGTAAAAGATATAAAACATAAAATTTGCCATTCTAACCATTTTTATGTGTACAAATTCAGTGACATTAATTACACTTACAGTGTTGTGCAACCATCACCACCAGCTAATTCCAAAATGTTTTCATCACCCTAAACAGAAACTCAGTACCCCTTAAGCAATAACTCCCCACTCTCCCCAGCCCTTGGTTAGGGCAATAATTTTATTCTTTGTTAATTCAAGATCTTTGTGAAGATTAAAATTAAAATGAAAAACATATGTGAAAGAGCTTTGTAAGCTAAAAAGCCCTGTAATAATTGTAATGCACTGATATTTATTAAGCAACATGTATGTTAAAGCACCATGTGCCTTAAATATATATCTTGTCTCACTTAATTCTCATAGCAACACTATAAATTTGGGATTCTGGCACTTGCAACCAAAGAAGATCTGATTAATACAGACTGTGAATTCCTCTAGAACAGGACTGTTTAATTCATGTTTTCACCCTAATGCTCTCCCTGGTTCCTGGGCATTCAATAAAAATTTATTTAGTATGATCCTCTGGAGGACATTGTATGACGCCTGAAAGATAAATTAGGATTATATTTTAGAAGATGAAGTATGACTGTTAGGATACTGTGGGCTCACCTAACAATGGTTTTAAGTGATAAGGATGTTGAGAGTGTGATAGGTGGGCCTTCACCTCATGGTCTCAAGATAGCTGCCGCAGCTCTAGACATCTCATTATTATGCATCTAAAGTAAGAAATCTGGAAGGTGGCCAAGGAAGGGAGAAAGAGTTCTTGTGAGTACTTCTCTTCTTATCAGAGAGGGAAACTCTTTCTCCAGCTGACTTCTTTTTATGATTCAGTGGGTTGCATGGTTATCCCCACATGCAAGGGAGGCTGGGTATATGAATCCCTGGCAGAGGGCAAGAAATAAAAGGAATAGGTAGCCCACCAGGAATGTCTGCTGTGGGGAGTTTTCCAGGTATTCTTCATGTTTTTCTTTCCTATTGTTGTTGTAACAAATTTCTACAAACTTAGTGGCTTAAAACAGCACAAATTTATTATTTATAGCTCTGGAGATCAGAAGCCCATACTAACTTTCACTAGGCTAAAATCAAGGTGTTGCAAGACTACATTACTTCTAGAAGCTCTAGAGGGAATATCCACTCCCTTGCCTTTTCCAACATCTACCAAAAACCAGCTGCTGTTGAATCAATTCCAATTCATGGCAAATTCATGTGTGTCCAAATAGAGATGTGCTCCATATGGTTTTCAGTGGCAGATTTTTGGAAGTGGTCACCAGGCCTTTATTCCAAAGTGCCTCTACAACAACAACAACAACAACACAATGCACTGCCGTTGAGTTGGATCCGACTCATAGCGACCCCTCCTTGGGTTTCCAAGGCAGTATCACTACAGAAGTAGACCACCCAACCTTCCTTCCAAGGAGTGGCTGGTGGGTTTGAACCTCCAGCCTTCTAGTTAGCAGTCAGGTGCCTTAGGCACTATGCCACCAGAGCTCCCAAAGTGTCTTTGTTGTTGTTAAGTGCCTCTGTTGTTGTTGTTGTTATGTGCCCTCGAGTTGGCCCCGACTCACAGTGACCCCTCCTTGGGTTTCCGAGGCAGTATCACTACGGAAGTAGAATTGCCCAACTCTAGGTGGACTTAAATCTCCAACCCAACAACCTCAGACATGTTATCTGTTTGCACCACCCAGGGACTCCCCAGCTCCTACAAGCTACCTTTATTCTGTGACTTGTGACTCTTTCCTCCATTTTCAAAGCCAACAATGTAGCATCTTCAAAGCGATGACTCTGACTCCTGCTTCCATTATCACCTCTCCTTCTCTGACGCCAACATTTAGGCTCCCTTTTCTGGCTTTTAAGGACCCCTGTGGTTATTAAGGAGCTCTGGTGGCATGGTGACTAAGGCATTTGACTGCTAACCAGAAGGTTGGTGGTTCAAACCCACCAGCCACTCCAAGAAAGGAAGTTGGGGCAATCTACTTCTGTAAAGATTTACCACCTCAGAAACCCAAAGGGGGTCACTATGAAGCAGAATCAACTTGACGGCAGTGAGTGTAGGTTTTTGGTTTTTGTGTGTGATTATTATGTTGGGCCCACCCAGATAATCCAAGATAATCTCCCATCTCAAAACACTTAACTGAATCATATATACAAAGTCTCTTTTGCCCTGTAAGGTAAAATATTCACAGGTTCCAGAAAATAGGATGTAAACATCTTAAGGGGCCCATGATTCTGCCTACTATAGCTCACATCATTTCTTGTAAACATCTTGCTCCTGGAGGAAGGCAGGAAAAATAAATGCAACTGCAGACTTTCCAGGAACTTCATATATATGCGTGTTCAAATGTCAAAGGCTAGCATTCAAAAGAAAAGCACAAAGTCTCATTCAAGCCATTGTCCATCCCAGCAAACTCTCCACCAAGTTCTTGGCAGGAACCAGAAAATTCAAAAACAGAAATGCCAGCCCTGGGTTGGGGAGATACTGCTTTTATACTATCCAACAGCACCCCCCAGTGCCAAAAGTAGAAAGAGGGCTAACAGTTTGGTGAAGACTCAGACTACTTAGTCCAATGGTTCTCAACCGTGCTGTGCATCAGAATCACCTGGCACAGGTATCCAGATTCCAATCTCAGAGATTTGGGTGCAAGCGATCTGAAGTTGGGCCCAGGTGTGAGTAGTTCCTTAAACTTCACCCATGAGTCTATGTTCAACTAGAACCACTGACTTCAGCAAAACAATAAACATACCCTGAAAGCCTACTAGGCCCTGGGGAATCAAAAATAAATATGAGACCCCTGTCCCTTTCTCTCAAAGGAGTCTCTGGATGATGCAAATGGTTAAGTGCTCAATTATTAGCCAAAAGGTTAGCAGCTCAAACCCACCCAGAGGAGCCTTGAAAGACAGATTGGTGATCTTCTTCCGAAAGGTCCCAGGCTTGAGAACCCTGTGGAACAGATCTACTCTCCTCACATGGGGTTGCCACAAGTCAAAGTCAACCTGACAGTAACCAACAGCAACAACCTCCCCTCGAAGAGTGTCTAGTCTACATTGACTACAAGAACTAGAAGAGACATTCGCCACAACTAACAGGCGCTTAGCTGCTAACCAAAAGGTCAGTGGTTCAATTCCACCAGCTGCTGTGCAGAAGAAAAATATGGCAGTCTGCTTTCATAAAGATTACAGCCTTGGAAACCCTGTGAGGCAGTTCTACTGTGTCCTATAGGGTCTCTATGAGTTGGGATTGACTCGACAGCAACAGGTTTGGTTTTGGTTAAGAACTGTGTAGGAGCCCATCTGGTTCAATGGCTAAGCATTTGGCAGTTCTAACCCATCTAGTGGCACAGGAGAAAGACCTGGAAATCTGCTCCCATAAAGCTACAGCCTAGCGACTTCCAGCAAGATGGCAGAATAGGCAAACAAACTTCACAGGCCCTCTACAACAAAGAAATAAGAAACCAATTGAAACTGATACAGAAGATAATTCTGAAACCCTGGGCTTTGAAGGGGAGGATAAAAAAGGTGGAGTAAACACTGACTGGTAGAAGAATCTGGATGAAAACAGTGAATAAGGAGAAAAACAGAGCCATGGACTGTTGGCTGGCCTGATGGTGTGGCCATTTTGAATATTTGCAAGTGGTGTTCTGATCCAAGCAGCAACCTGATAATTGGCTCTGCTTGCCAAGGACTACACAGGCAACCGCACTGGTGGCTGACAAATGGAAAGGTGTGATATTTCCCTTGTTCTCCTTGTAATGCACACCATCCTGGTGAATAAAGATGTGGCCATCCTCCACCCCAACTCACTTCCTGGATTGTCAGAAATTCCATCTCAGACCAGTCCCCTACCACCAGCTGCTTTCTGGGCAAGCAGGAACTGATACAAGGACTAGGTGCCCTGTTCTCAGTCACATTTGGGGCCAGTAGAAAATTTTGTCTTTGGGGTTTACAAATAGGAGTAGGAGAGGAAGGATGTGTATAGTTATGAGTGCATTTTCTTGGGTAAAAGAAGGAGTAATGGCATTGATATGATGGGGAAATTTTCCCCATTGGGTGGTAATTAATATGTATAGGGAGTAAATGGCTATGATTAGAATATTGGCTCCTATTATGATGGTGAAACTGGATCATGAGAATGATGCTATTACTACAAATAACTCAAAATTCACTCTTGTTGACAACTACACTGAATGAAAAGGGATTAAATCAAGAAACAGAGATTTGCAGAAGGGATAAGAAAACATCACCCATTAAGATGCTGTCTACAAGACACACATCTTAGACACAGAGACAAAAATAGATTAAAAATCAAAGGTTGGAAAAAATATATCAAGCAAACGGCAATCAAAAAATAGCAGGAGTGACAACATTAATTTCTTTTAAAATAGACTTTAAGACAAAAACCACCACAAGAGACAAGAAAAGACATTATATAATGATTAAAGGATCAATTGAACAAGAGCACATGACTATAATAAATATTTACACACCCATGAAAGAGCTACAAAATAGATAAATCAGACTTTAACAGAATTGAAAAGACAAATAGATGACTCCACAGTAATAGCAAAAGACTTTAATACATTATTTTGAATGAAGCATAAAAACAGAAACTTAACAAAGACACAGAAGAACTAGACAATGCAATCAACCAACTTGACCTTATAGAAATATACAGAGCACATCACCTAACAACATTACGACATACATTCTTTTCCAATGCACATGGAACATTCTCCAGAATAGACCATATATTAGGCCACAAAGCAAGCCTCAGTAAATTTTAAAACATTGAAAACTGCAAAGCCTCTTCTAGATCACATTGGTATAAAATTAGAAAACAACAATAGGAAGACCGATGAAAAAAAGCAAACACATGGAAATTGAATACCCCCCTCCTTAAAAACTTCTGGGTAGTAGAAGAAATAAAAAATGAAATTAAAAAATTCCTTGAATCAAATGACAATGAAAACACAACATACAAAAATCATTGAGATGCAGCAAAAGCAGTGATCAGAGGGCAATTTATAGCAATAAATGCACACATCAAAAATGGAGAGCTAAAATCAACATCATAATCCAACATCTCCAACAATTAGAAAAAAAAAAGAGCAGCAAAAAAAGCCTACAGTCACTAGAAGGAAAGAAATAGTAAAGATTTGAGTAAAAGTAAATGAAACAGAAAAACAATAGAAAGAATCAACAAGACTAGAAGTTAGTTCTTGGAAAAGATTAATAAAATCAACAAACCACTGGCAAATTTAAGGAAAATAAGGAGAAGATGGAAATAACACAAATAAAAAAAAAAAAATGAAATGATGACATCATGACAAAACCAACCAAAATATAAAGGATAATATCGAGATACTGTGAAGAACTGTACTCTAACAAATTTGAAAGCCTAGGAGAAATAGGTGGACTTTTAGAAACACACTACCTACCTAAACTAACAAAGACTGACATAGAAAATTTGAACAGACTCATAACGAAAGAAGAAATTGAACAAGTCATAAAACTACCCACTATATATATATATATATATATATATATATATATATATATATATATATATATATATCCTGGCCCAGATGACATCACTGGAGAATTCTACCAATCTTTCAGAGAAGAGCTGACACCAATCCTACTCAAACCACTCCAGAACACAGAAAAAGATGCAATCCTCCCAAATTCATTTTATGAAGCAAGCAAAACCCTGATACCAAAAACAGGCTAAGACACACTAGAAAGTAAAACTATAGACCAATATCTCTCATGAATATAGATATAAAAATCTTCAACAAAATCATAGCCAGTAGAATCCAACACTATATCAAATAAACAACAAACACACCATGAGCAAGCAGGATTCATACTAGGTCTGCAAAGATGGTTCAACATTAGAAAAATAATCAATCTAATCATGACGTAAGTAAAATAAAGGAAAAGACCACATGATCATAGCAATTGATGCAGAAAAGGCATTTGATAAAATCCAACACCCATTCCTGATTTAAAAAAAAAAAAAAACTCTCAGAAAAATAGGAATAGACGGGAAATTCCACAACATAATAAAGGGCATAAACACAAAACTAACAGCTAACATTATTCTCAATGGAAAGATACTCAAAACATTTCCTTTGTGAATGGGAACCAGACAAAAATGTCTTCTGTTGCCACTTCTACTCAACACCGTATTGGAAGTCCTAGCCAAAGCAACAAGGAAAGAAAGGGAAATAAAAAGCTTCCAAATTGGTAAGGAAGAAGTAAAATTATCCCTGTTTACACATGATATGATCCTATGCATAGAAAACCCAGGAGACTCAGCAAGAAAACGACTGGAACTAAACAAACACATTGTTCTACATCCTATTTTGGTAAGTAGCACCTGGGGTCTTAAAAGCTTGAGAGCAGCCATCTAAGATGAACAACTGGTCTTTCCTCACCCAGAGCAAAGAAGAGTGCAGAAAATGAAAGATACATGGAAACAACTAGTCCAAGGGACAAGTGGACCATGCGAACCTCAGCCTACATGACCCTGAAACCAGAAGAAGTAGATGGTGCCTGGCTATCACTGCCAACCACTCAGAAAGGGATCAAAATTGGAGATCCTGGATAGAGTGGGAGAAAAATGTGGAACAAAACTCAATCATTTTTGAAAAGACCAGGCTTACTGATCTGAAAGAGACTAGTGAAACCCCTAAGACTATGGCCCCTAGTCACCCTTAGGGCCTGGAATTGAACTCACTCTCTTGACAACTTCCAGTCAATGAAGAGGCCTACAAGGTGAATGGGAAAAAAAAGAAAAAAAAAAAAAACCTCACTGCTGACAAGTCAGATCCAACTCAATAGCGACCCCTCCTTGGGTTTCTGAGGCACTGTCTCTACAGAAGTAGATTGCC
>NW_006922187.1:367090-379788 GCF_000298275.1 Orycteropus afer afer | reverse complement strand
AAAAAAATACAACCCTGACGCACTCTCTTCCTGATTTTAAACCATGCACTGCCCCCTTGTTCTGTTCCAATGACAGCCTCTTGGTCTATGAACAGGTGTCTCATGAGTACAATTAAGTGTTCTGGAATTCTCATTCTTCTCAATGCTATCCATAATTTGTTACGATCCACACAATCAAAAGCCTTTGCATAGCCAATAAAACACAATAAACATCTTTCTGGATTTATTTGCTTTGAGCCAAGATCCATCTGACATCAGCTGTGACATCCCTCACTCCATGTCCCCTTCTGAATCCAGCTTGCATTTCTGGAAGTTCTCTGTCAATATGCTACTGTAACATTTTTTTAATTACCTTCAGTAAGATTTCACTTGCATGTGATATCAATGATATTGTTTGATAATTTCCACATTCTATGGGATCACCTTTCTTTGGAATGGGTACAAATATGGATCTCTTCCAGTCAGTTGGCTAGGTAGCTGTCTTCCAAACCTCTTGGCGTAACCGAGTGAGTGCCTCCAGGGCAGCATCCATTTGTTAAAACATCTCAGTGGGTCTTCCATCAATTCCCAGAGCCTTGTTTTCAGCCAATTCCTTCAGTGCATCTTCGACTTCTTCCTTCAATACCATCAGTTCTCGATCATATGCCACCTCTTGAAATGGATGATCATCTATCTTTTTGGTACAGTGACTCTGTATTCTATCCATCTTCTTCTGATGTTTTCTGCATCATTCATCATACTGGAATCTTTCAATATTGCAATTCAAGGCTTAAATTTCCTCTTCAGTTCTTTCAGCTTGAGAAATGCTGAGTGTGTTCTTCATTTCTGGTTTTCTAACTCCAGGTCTTTGCACATTTCATTATAATAATTGACTTTGTCTTTTCAAGCTGCTCTTTCTAAATCTTCTGTTCAGCTCATTTATTCTGTTGATTCTTCCATTCGCTTTAGCAACTCTCCATTCAAGGACAAGTTTCAGAGTCTCTTCTGACATCCATTTTTGTCTTTTCTTCCTTTCAAGTCTTTTAATGACCTTTTGCTTTCTTCATGGATGATGCTCTTGATGTCATCCCACAATTTCTCTGGTTTTCAGTCATTGGTGTTCAATGCATCAATTCTATTCTTTAGATGGTCTCTAAATTCAGGAGGGATATAATCAAGGTCATATTTTGGGTCTATTGAACTTGTTTTAATTGTCTTTAACTTCATCTTGAACTTCTATATGAAGAGTTGATGGTCTGTTCCAGAGTCAGCTCCTGGACTTGTATTGGCTGAAGATGTTGAGCTTCTCCATCATCTTTTGCCACAGACGTAGTCAATCTGATTCCTGTGTACTTCATCTGGTGAAATCCACGTGTATAGCCACCATTTATGTTGTTGAAAAAAGATATTTGTAATGAATAAGTCATTGGTCTTACAAAATTCTATCACGTGATCTCCAGTATCATTTCTATCACCAAGGTCTTATTTTCCAACTACCAGTGATTCTTCGTTTCTAACTTTTGCATTCTAATCATCAGTGATAATCAATACATCTTGATTGCATGTTTGGTCAATTTCAGACTGCAGAAGTTGGTAAAAGTCTTCAATTTCCTCATCTTTGGCTTTGGTGGTTGGTGCATAAATTTGAATAATAGTAGTATTAACTGGTCTTCCTTATAGGCGTATGGCTATTATTCTATCACTGACAGCATTGTACTTCAGGATAGAACTTGATACATTCTTTGTGATGATGAATGCCACGCCATTTTTCTTCAATTTTTCATCCCCAGCATAGTAGTCTATATGATCCTCTGATTCAAAATGGCCAAAGCCAGTCCATTTCAGGTCACTAATGCCTAGGATATTGATCTTTATATGTTCCATTTCTTTTTGACAACTTCCAATTTTCCTAGATTCATACTTTGTACATTCTATGTTCTGATTATTAATGGATGTTTGCAGCTATTTCTTCTCATCTTGAGAAGTGCCACATCAGAAAATGGGGTGTCTGAAAGCTTTACTCTATCCACATAATTAAGGTTGGCTCTACTCTGAGAAGGCAGCTCTTCTCCAGTTGTATTTTGAGTGTCTTCCAACCTGAGGGGCTCATCTTCCAACACTATGCTGGACAATGTTTCAGGGCTATTCATAAAGTTTTCCTGTAATATACCAGTGTTTCACTGCTATTCATAAGGTTTCCACTGACCAATTCTTTGAGAAGTGGACTGTCTCTTCCTTCTTCCAAATCTGTCTTAGTCTGGAAGCTTCACTGAAACCTGTCCACCATAGGTAACCCTGTTGGCATTTGAAATACCAGTTGCATAGCCTCCAGCCTCACAGCAACACCCAAACCACCACAGTAGGACAAACTGACAGACAAGTTTGTCCTCCCTAAGTGTTCTAAATATCTCTGCTCATGTCCTAGTCTCCCCACCCTGCTCACTTACCTAGCCTGCCCCCAGGGCAAACTCTCATCTTCTGCTGCTCCTGAGGCTGGCTTCCCCTGGCTCTAGGGCTGACTTACTCTTTAGAACAATTAATTGTGGGAGAACAGAAGGTCAGCAATTGCAAAAAGAGATAGCTCAGAGAGCAGGAATGTATAGGAAAAAAGGACATAGGGAAAAGGTAACCACAGGAAGTAAGTGGGAAGAAAGCTATTACACTGTGGGGATTGCAATCAATATCATGAAACAAAATGTGTATGAATTGTTGAATGGAAAACAAATTTGCTCTGTAAACTTTTGTTCAAAAAACAATTGAAAGAGAAAACAAAACAAAAAAGAACACAGTTTAGGAAACCCTACGGGGCAGTCACATTCATATTGGGTCATTATGCATCAAAATCAACTCTATGACACCTAACAACAATTAAAACAACTGTGAGACATAAGGCAAATTACTTAATCTCTCTGTGTCAGATTTTTCATCTGTAAAATGAGCGTAATAATCATTCGTACCTTTCCTAGTTTTTAAGAGAATTAAATAATATAATTCACATCAAGTACTTAGTATGGCTTGCGGCAAGTATTAGCAGCCATTTCATGATCCAGGGATGAGCAATGCTTGGCACATACGCTGCCACTCACCTGTGAGTCATTGATCTGAACATTCTTTCCTATTAAATCTGGACAGCTTCTGAATTCTTAATCTGGTTCTTCACAGGGGGAGGTGGATCTAATTTGCCATGCAAACCCTCTCTTGTTTTTTTCATTTAAAGAAACAGACCCAGGACAGCCAATGTCACTGGATAAGCCAGTGAAGACCTGGGAGGAGGGTACAAATCTTCAGGGTCAAGTTTTCTACTCCGGACATGTAGCTTTTGAATAATCACCAGCATTGGTTCTGCTTAGCTACCGTGTGCTATGTTCATGGACTCCTTCTGGTAATGATTCCTAACTATTTTGATCTTCCTCTCCATCTGCTGTCTCCTGTCTCCTGCATGAGCAGTCTCCTTATGGACCACCTCATTTAATGACATAAATCTCATTTAATGACTACTCCAAATATCTTAGGTAATTATTACCATTTTCTTCATTGTGTAGAAGGCAGAGATGGGAATAGGCAGAAAATGAGCTAGTCACCCAGAATGACATTGTAAGAACTCACACATGGGGATTAAAACCACCACCACTTACTGACCTCTGATCCCTACTAGGACTTTTGCTAATTGTTTTATGCACATTATTTCAGATAACTTCACACTACAAGGCAGGGGTTTTATCTCCATTTTATAAATGAGAAAATTGAGTCTTGGGAAAGTTCAGTATCTTGCCCAAGACAAAAACCATTAGTAAGAGACAAAACTGGATTCCAACCCAAGTTTTGTACCAGCAAACCTAACCACTGCAGTATACTGTCTAGTTTTTGTGCCCATAACTTCATGAAGTAGATCCATTTAATTTTCCTGTGTTCTCACAGTTCTTCAAGCTTCTCTCAATCATGACATTCATTTGGTGACATTGAACCTGTCCTGTTCACTTTGGTCTTCTCCATGAGATTGACTTCCATAGGCCACCATTCCCCTGCAAACAAACAACAAGCTCTTACATATACACCTCCTCTGTCAACTGTATCCTACTCATCTTTCAGTTTTATGCTTATAAGTCACTTCTCCCACCAACCTGCCTAGACTATCAGGTGCTACTGTTATATGTCATAACATTTCCCTTATCTCAGTACTTGGCAAACTATATGCAGTATGCTCTCTGATTATGATTCAGTCAATCTAAAAGTCTCCCTAATATGTGAAAATTAAGAAATATTCAATAATTAGGAGGGTGAGAATAGTTATATGACTCAGAGAATGTAATCAATGTCCCTGAATTGTACATATAGAAATTGTTGTATAAATGCTCAATTCTACTTAGTAAAGATAGCTATAATGAGCTTTGTGCCAGGTACTATATACAAATGAGTCTCTCTCTCTCTCTCTCTCTCTCTCTCTCTCTCTCTCTATATATATATATATATATATATATATAATTCAATGGGAGTTCTGGTGGCGTAGTGCCTAAGGCATTTTACTGCTAACCAGAAGGTTGGTGGTTCAAACCCACCAGCCACTCCTCAGAAGGAAGATTGAGCAATCTACTTCCGTAGAGATACCACCTTGCAAACCCAAGGAGGGATGGCTATGAGGCAGAATACACTCAGCTGTAATGAGTTTAGTAGTTTTATTTGTTTTTTTTTTTTCGGGGAGGGGGGGTGTGCTGGTATTTCATTTAATGATTATTCCATGCCTCTTAAGTGACTATTATCATTTTCCTCATTCTATGGAAGGGGGGAATGTACAAGCAGAAAATGAGATACAGAGAAGTTAACTGATTTGCTCAAAGCTAAGCAGATATGTAATATGTGACAAAACTAGAATATGTACTCAGACTGGTGAGTCTCCAGAGCCCAAGCTGCAGACCTATATGCTTTCCTGCCTTGACATAGCATGACTTAACTCACACATTTGTATATGAGCCAGAGGCCCTATGGGACTTAGTCCAATCCTGGAAAGGGGCATCTTTTCCCTTCTCTTCTTACTGTGACTTCAGCTACTAGAAAAACAACCAAATTGTGAATGGCTTATTGAACTCAATCAACAGAGTCAATAATAAACAGCAAAGTATTCCCAGAAATTGATCAGAAAGACACAACATGTAAGATGGTGAAAGAAAAGAAACTTTGATATGGAAAAACCAATCACTAATTTTATATACAGGAAGCAGTGGCAGACATGACCAGCAACTGGAACAGGTAAGGAGGGCAGAGGACAGCCCCAGTGGCAGGGAGCAGTGGCAGATAGGGCCGGCAGCCAGAACAGGTAAGGAGAGCAGTAGACAGCCCCAGGCAGCAGGGAGCAGTGGCAGACAGGGCCAGCAGGAACAGACAGGGGGAACCCCAGGAAGTGAGCAGAGTGGTTGGAACAGCTAAGAGAGATAAACTTGTCTGTCAGTTTGTCATAATGTGGTGATTTTCATGTTGCTGTGTGGCTGTGGGCTGTTCCAGCAGGGATGGCCATCGTGGACTGGGTATGGTGAAGCTTCCAGACTGAGGCAGACTTAGAAGAAGGAAGAGGCCATCCACTTCTCAAAGAATTAGCCAGTGAAAACTTTATGAATAGTAGTGAAACACTGTCTGATATGTTACTGGAGATTTTTATGAATAGCTCTGAAACATTGTCCAATACAGTTCCAGAAGATGAGCCCCTCGGGTCAGAAGGCACTCAAAATATGACTAGGAAAGAGCTGCCTCATCAGAGTAGAGCCTACCTTAATGATGTGGATAAAGTAGAGCTTTGGGACCTCTATTTGCTGATGTGGCATGACTCAATATGAGAAGAAACAGCTGCAAACATCCATTGATAATTGGAATATGGAATGTACGAAATATGAATCTAAGAAAATTAGAAGTTGTCAAAAATGAAATGGAACACATAAAGATTGATATCCTAGGCATTAATGAGCTGAAATAGACTGGTATCAGCCATTTTGAATCAGAAAACCATATGATCTACTATGCTAGAAATGACAAATTGAAGAGGAATGGAGTGGCATTCATTGTCACAAAGAATGTTTCAAGATCTATCCTGAAGTACAATGTAGTCAGTAATAGAATATCCATACACCTACAAGGAAAGCCAGTTAATACTACTATTATTCAAATTTACACACCAACAATCAAAGCCAAAGATGAGGAAATGGAAGATTTTTACCAATTTCTGCAGTCTGAAATTGACCAAACATGCAATCAAGATGTGCTGATGACTAGAATGCAAAAGTTAGAAACAAAGAAGAATCAATGGTAATTGGAAATTTGGCCTTGAAGATAGAAATAATGCTGGAGATCGCATGATAGAATTTTGCAAGCATTCATTGCAAATACCATTTTTTTGATGACACAAGTGGTAGCTATACATATGGCCTTCACCAGATGAAGTACACAAGAATCAGATTGATTACATCTGTGGCAAGAGGCAATGGAGAAGCTCAATATCTTCAGCCAATACAAGGCCAGGAGCTCACTGTGGAACAGAACATCATCTGCTCATATGCAAGTTCCAGTTGAAACTGAAGACAATTAAAACAACTTCAGGAGAGCCAAATATGATCTTGATTTTATCCCTTCTGAATTTAGAGGCCATCTAAAGAACAGATTTAATGTATTGAACACCAATGACTGAAAACCAGAGGAATTGTGGGATGACATCAAGAACATCATCCTTGAAGAAAGCAAGAGGTCATTGAAAAGACAGGAAAGGAAGAAAATACCAAAATGTATGTCAGAAGAGACTCTGAAACTTGCCCTTGAACAGGGAGTAGCAAAAGCAAATGGAAGAAATGACAAGATAAAAGAGCTGAACAGAAGATTTCAAAGAGCAGCTCGAGAAGACTAAGTCAACTATTATAACAAAATGTGCAAAGACATGGAGTTGAAAAGCCAAAAGGGAAGAACACACTTGGCATTTCTCAAGCTGAAACAACTAAAGATGAAATTTAAGCCTCAAGTTGCAATATTGAAAGATTCTATGGGCAATATATTGAGTGATGCAGGAAACATCAAAAGAAGATGGAAGGAATACACAGAGTCACTGTACCAAAAAGAATTAGTTGATGTTCATCCATTTCAGGAGGTAGATATGAGCAAGAACCAATGGTACTGAAGGAAGAAGTTGAAGCTGTACTGAGGAAAGTGGCAAAACAACAAGGCTCCAGGAATTGACAGGATACCCATTGAGATGTTTCAATAGACAGATGCCACACTAGTGCCACTCATTTGGCTATACCAAGGGATTTGGAGGAAAACTACCTGGCTAACTGACTGGAAGAGATTCATATTTGTACGAATTCCAAAGAAAGGTGATCCCACAGGATGTGGAAATTATCGAACAATATCATTAATATCGCAAGCAAGGAAAATCTTACTGAAGATAATTCAAAAATGGTTACACCAGTATATTGACGGAGAACTTCCAGAAATGCAAGCTGGATTCAGAAGAGGACATGGAATAAGGGATATCATTGTTGATGTCAGATGTATCTTGGGTCAAAACAAAGAATACCAGAAAGATGTTTACTTGTGTTTTATTGACTATACAAGAGCATTCAATTGTGTGGCTCATAACTGATTATGGATAACATTGAGAAGAATGAGAATTCCAGAACACTTAATTGTGCTCATGAGGAACTTGTACAGAGAACAGGAGGCTGTCATTTGAACAGAACAAGGGGATACTTACTACATGGTTTAAAATCAAGAATGGAATGCATCAGTGTTGTGTCCTTTCACCATACTTATTCAATCTGTATGCTGAACAAATAATCCGAGAAGCTGGACTATATGAAGAAGAACGTGGCATCAGGATTGGAGGAAGACTCATTAACAATCTACATTATGCAGACAACACAACTTTGCTCCCTGAAAGTGAGGATGACTTGAAACACTTACTGATGAAGAGTGAAGACTACAGTCTGCAGTATGGATTACACCTCAATATAAAGAAAACAAAAATCCTCACAAAAGGACCAATAAGCAGCATCATGATAACTAGAGAAAAGATTGAAGTTGTCAAAGACTTCATATTACTTGGTTCTACAATCAACACCAATGGAAGCAGCAGTCAAGATATCAGATGTCATATAGCATGCGCAAATCTGCTGCAAAGAACCTCTTTCAGGTGCTGAAGAGCAAAGATATTTCCTTGAAGACTAAGGTGCGCTTGACACAAGCCATAGTATTTTCAATCGCTTCATATGCACGTAAGAGCTGGACAATGAAAAAGGAAGACCGAAGAAGAGTCGATACTTTTGAGTTGTGGTGTTGGTGAAGAATGCTGAAAGTACCATGGACTGCTAAAAGAACTAACAAATCTGTCCTAGAAGAAGTGCAGCTGGAATGCTCCTTGGAAGGGAGAATGGCCAAACTTTGTCTCACCTACTTTCACCATGTTGAAAGAAGGGACTCTTCCCTGGAGGATATCATACTTGGCAAAGTGGAGGGACAGTGAAAAAGGGGAAGGTTTTGGATTGACACAGTGACTGCAACTATGGGCTCAAGTATAGCAAGGATCATGGGGCTGGCACAGGACTGGGAAGTGTTTCATTCTGCTGTACGTGAAGTTGCTATGAGTCGGAGACAACTTGACAGCACCTAACAACAACAACAACAATTTATATGGAAAGGAAAGAAACCTCGAATAAGCAAAGAACTACTGAAGAAGAAGAACAAAGTAGGAGGTCTCACACTCCCAGATCTTAAAACCTGCTATACAACCATCACTGTCGAAACAGCCTGGTATTTGTACGACAGATGCATAGACCAGTGGAACAGAATTGACAACCCAGAAATAGCTCCATCTACCTATGGTCAGCTGATCTTTGACAAAGGGCTGAAATCTATTCACTGGGGAAGAGATATTGCCTTTCATAAATGATGCTGGCAAAACTGGATATCCATTTGCAGAAAAAATGAGGTAATAGCTCACACCATGTACAAAAACAAACTCCTGATGGATCAAAGACTTACATGTAAAACCTAAAACTATAAAGTTCATCAAAGAAAAAATAGTGGCAAAATTAGGGGCTCTAATTTATGGCACAAATAGACTATCAAGTGTAACCCAAGATGCACAAACAGCAGAAGATCAACTAGATGATTGGGACCTTCTAAAAATTAAATTCTTACATGCATCAAAAGACTTCTACAAAAGAATAAAAAGAAAATCCACAGAATGGGAAAAAAAAATATTGGGCAATGACACATCAGACAAAGGACTCATCTCTAAAATTTATGGAAAACTCCAACATCTCAACATCAAAAAGACAAGCAATCCAATTTAAAAAATGGGCAGAAGACATGAACAGTCACTTCACCAAAGATATTCAGGCAGCCAACAAACACTCTTTGCAGAGATCATGATCATTAGCCATTAGAGAGATACAAATCAAAACACCCATGATATACCATTTCACTCCAGCATTAATAGCAAAGTCCAACAAAACAGAAAATAACAAATGATGGCAAGGTTATGAAGAGATTGGGACTCTCATACACTGCTGGTGGGACTGTAAAATGATACAACCACTATGGAAATCAGTATGGCAATTCCTTGAAAAGTTGGAAATAGAAATATCATTTGACCCAGCAATCCCATTACTAGGTATATATCCTAAAGAATTCAGAGGCAGGACAAGAACAGATATATGCACACCCATGTTCATCACAGCACTTATTTATAATACCAAAGAGATGGAAACAACCTAAGTGCCCATCAACCAAGGAATGGATAACACACTGTGGTACATCCACACAATGGAATATTATGCATTTGATTATATTATAAAAAAATAGTGTAGATGCTGCAAAACACTGTATAACATGGATAAACTTGAAGGGCATTATGTTGAGTGAAATAAGTCAATCACAGAAGGACAAATATTGGCATTAGTCCACTATTGTAAAAAAGTCAAGGAAAGGTTTATACATGGAAAGAAACTTTCTTTGTTGGTCATCAGGGATGGCAGGGGAGGGGAGGTGAAATTTCTAGATAGGTTAAAAAAAAATAAAAAAGAGAGAGAGAGATGTATATAGAAACCAAGATTATTAGTGGTTGCCAGGGGTAGAAGGGAGGGGAAAAGGGGAAGATTTTGTTTGGGAACATTGAATTTATGCTAACAGTGGTAGAATATTTTGGAAAAGAATAGCAATAATGGTAGCACAACATGAAAAACGTCATCAACGTCCCTGTGTTTTAAATGTGGAAGTTGCTATGTTGCTGAATGTCTTATTGTGTGTGTTTTCAAAAGAATAAAAGTAAAAAAAAAAAAAAAACCACGGTATCCAAGTGTTCTGTTTGAACGACTATATCACATCTTGATCTATGTACAGATTCCACATGAGCACAATTTAGTGCTTTGGAATTCCCATTCTTCTCAATGTTACTCATAATTTGTTATGATCCACATAGTCTAACACCTTTGCATAGTCGATAAAACACAGGTAAATATTTAAAAAGAAAAGAAACTTTGTGGTTTGTTCCCACTTCCAAAACTCAAGAAGGAATTGTTGAAGCAAAGTGAGATCATCCTCTCAGACTATGTACACTTTCAATTCCCATCACAATATGAATTTCATGAGAGAAGAGACAGTTTAATTCCTTAATGTATCTCCAGAACCTAGAGGAGTGTCTGGCCCAGAGTAGATGCTCAAGAAAAATCATTGTTGCATGAGTGCATGCCTCATATTAACCCAGATATTGGTAGTACACAGTTGTGGTCAGGCTCTTGAGTAACCTAAAACCATTACTGAAAGTTGTGAAACGTGGCACAAAAATTTACTTATGTACGTTTAAACAGGCAAAATTACATCTGACTTTTAAGAACATATTTACCCTTTTTCTTATGTCTCTGTCTTGGTTCTCTAGTGCTTCTCTAACAGGAAATAGAATGGGTGGCTTTAACAAAGAGAAGTGTACTCTCTAGCAGTTTAGGAAGCTAGAAGTCTGAGTTCAAAGTGCTAGCTCTAGGGGCTAGATGAAAACCTCTCAACATTGAGCTTCAGCTCTGTTGCCTCTTGCTTCCAGCCCACGGAAACTGGAGTTGTCTCTTCACTCAGGCAGCTGCTGACTGCTGAGGCTGACAAACCCAACATCAACAAGAAAAATGGCACAGTCTCAAAATTATCAAACCACATGGCAGGCCACTACTTCAAGTCCATTAACAGTACCAAGATCAGCAGAAAACATGGCAGGCTGTTGAATGATGACTCGGCAACATGCAGGATTCAAGTGTGCCAAAAACTGCAGAGAACTTTTTCAATGCTTCTGTTTATATACTGGAAGCAGACCACATCCCCCAGGCAGCTACACAGCTGCTCCACAATGGAGCTGATTACCAGTCTCATCGTGGAGAATACTACATCCAGCTGCCCAGCCACTCAAAGCCAAGCGCAGCCAAGTTGACACACAACTTTTGGGAAAAAAAGTTGTGTGTCACTCCCCTAGCAAAATAATAGGAAGTTATATAGTATAAAACATGCTGATAATAAATTAATATGCAATACACTTTCCTTTGCAGTCAGCCACAGGGATCCAGGTGAGGAGTGGGAACCCAGGCACGCCAAAGCAGCAGGGTGGGAGAGCGGGAGAAAGGGGATTAAAAGGCCCAGGAACCAGGACAGAGGAGGAGTCAGCCTCAGGGACCAAGGTAAGGGTAGTAGGAGAGGTTTCCAACAGGGAGACAAACTTGTCTGTCGGTTTGTCATACCGTGGTGATGTGTTGATGTGAGTTTTGAGGCTGAGCCACTGGTGTTTCAAACCCAGCGGGATGCACATGGTGCACAGGTATCAGCCCAGTTTACAGACTGAGACAGACTAGGAAGAAGGAAGAGGCTGTCCACTACTCAAAGAATTGGCCAAGGAAAACCTTATGAATAGCAAAGAAAAGTGTTTCTGTGCAACTTTATGAATAGTCCGGTTAGGTTAGAAGGCTCTCAAAATAGGACTGGGAAAGAGCTGCATCATCAGAGTAAACCCAGCCTTACTCCTATGGATAAGGTAAAGCTTTTGAGAATGCCATTTGCTGATGTGGCACCACTCAAATTGAGGAGAAACAGCCACAGACATCCATTAATCATCGGAACATGGAATGTACAAACTATGAATCTAGGAAAATTGGAAGTTGTCAAAAATGAAATGGAACGCATAAAAATTGATATCCTAGGCATTAGTGAGCTGAAATGGACTGGTTTTGGCCATTTTGAATCAGATAACCATATGACCTACTATGCCAGGAATGACAGTTTGAAGAGGAATGGCATGGCATTCATCGTCACAAAGGATGTTTCAAGATCTGTCCTGAAGTACAGTGCTGTCAGTGATAGGATAATCTCCATATGCCTATGGGAAGACCCATTAATACAATTATTATTCAAATTTATGCACCAACCACCAAAGCCAAAGATGAGGAAATTAAAGATTTTATCAAATTCTGGAGTCTGAAATTGAGTGAACATGCAATCAGGATGGGTTAATTATCACTGGTGACTAGAATGCAAAAGTTGGAAACAAAGAAGCATCACCAGTAGTTGGAAAATTTGGCCTTGGTGACAGAAATAATGCTGGAACTCGCATGGTAGAATTTTGCAAGACCAACGACTTATTCATTGCAAACACCTTTTTTCAACAACACAAATGGTGGCTCTACATGTGGACTTCACCAGATGGAACACACAGG
>NW_006922187.1:357355-365140 GCF_000298275.1 Orycteropus afer afer | reverse complement strand
ATAGCAGGGATCGTGGAGCTGGTGCGGGATCGGGCAGTGTTTCATTCTGCTGTAAATAGGGTCGCTATGAGTCGGAAACGACTCGGCATCTAACAACAACAACAACAACAACCCTTTCTCCCCACCAATAATAATAATTATTATGATTTAAAATACAGCAACAATTAATTAATGCACATTATGCGGTGTAGTGCCTAAGCCATCTGACTACTAACCAGAAGGCTGGCGATTCAAACCCACCAGACACTCCTCAGAAGGAAGGTTGGGCAATCTACTTCTATAGAGATACTGTCTCGGAAACCCAAAGAGGGGTCACTATGAGTCAGATCCAGCTCAACGGCACTGAGTTTGGGTTTTTTTGTTTTGTTTTGTTTTATATATATATAACATACATTGGTGAAAAATATCTAACAGTTGAAAATGAAAGGGCCATTGGAAGTTTGGCAGAGGACAGAGGAGCAGGTGTACAGTAAAAAAAAGAGGCCAAGAAGGTGCTCTGAGCAAGGAACTGAGGAGAATATGGCGGTCAGAGGAAGAAGGCGTGTGCAGGAGGAGCTGAAGCCAGAAAAGGGACTGGGTGGAAGTGGCAGGTCAGATGGGGTTTAAAATCTACCACGGTCAACTCAGCTCTGACTCCTGGTGACCCCATGTGTGTCAGAGCAGAACGGTGCTCCTCAGGGTTTTCATTGGCTGATTTTTCTGAAGTAGATTGCCAGCCCCTTTTTCCAAGGCACATCAGCATAGACTCCCACCTCCAAACTTCTGGTGAGCAGCTGAAGGAGTTAACAGTTTGTACCACCCACAGACTCCCAAAAGGGTTAGGAAAGGGCATCTGGGAGGAAAAAGAGAAGATAGTGCCCAGGCAACCCCCAAAAAGGTGGGGGAGGGGATATTCTCGGCGGCAACATGGCTATGGTGTATACAAGACTCCCCCACTGTGCCCCACTGGTTCTGCCTCATTGGGGATTATTGTGGCCTTTTAAAAATTTTTGCTAAATGCCTTGGCCTATTTTTAATAATGACAATTCTGGGTAGGTCTGAACCTCCAGCCTTTCAGTTAGCAGTCAAGTGCTTAATAGTAGCCCAATGCTTAACCACTTATAAACCACTTCACCATTTGCGCCAGTGAAGGAGCTCTCAAAATAAGCAGGCCCAGGAAATAGGAAGAAATCTTTACTAACGGCTGTTGGAGAAAGGAGAGATGGCTATCTTCTGAGAGGGCTAAGTGCAGCCTTTGTGAAGCTTGACTAAACAGGATCTTGAAGCGCCACTCAGCCCCAGGAATCACAAAGAACATACCATTGCTAAGACACTTCTACCACCGTCAGAGCTGTTCCCATGTCCACCAGAGGGCAGCAGTGTCTGCAGTCAGAACCAATTTTCTCATCCAGGCCCCAGCCATCGTGGTCAGAAATAAGGCCGGCAATGTAAGATCCGTGGCAATCTGCTTCTGTAAAGATTACAGCCAAGAAAACCCTGTGGGGCAGTTCTACTGAGTCATAAGGGGTCGCTATGAGTCAGAATTGACTCGATGGTACCCAACAACAATATAAAATACAGAGTCAAAGAGTGGAATTATCATAACAAACTCCCCCATTTTATAGATGGGTTATTGAGGCCTTTGTTGTTGTTGTTGTTTGCCGTCAAGTCGGCCCCGACTCATAGCGACCCCTCCTTGGGTTTCCGAGGCAGTATCACTATGGAAGTAGATTGCCCCATCTTCCTTCCCAGGAGTGGCTGGTGGGTTTGAACCGCCAGCCTTCTGGTTAGCAGTCAAGTGCCTTAGGCACTATGCTACAGAGCTCCTAATTGGGTAACTTAGAGAGAGTTTAATAAAGGAGTAATAGTATAGGAAAAACCATAAGGAACACTGCAGGACCCCAGGATTAGTAACTATGGAGATAGTTAGCATCCCTCCAGGCCAAAGCCAGGAGAACCAATTGCTGTCCAGTCAGTTACAGCTTTTGGCAACCCCTTGTGTGACAGAGTAGAACTGTGCTCCATAGGGTTTTCAATGGCTGGCTTTTCGGAAGTAGATCACCAGGCCTTTTTTCAGGGTGCCCTCTGAGTAAACTAAAACTTACACCCTTTTGGTTAGTAGACAAGAGCATTAATCATTTGTACTACACAGGAACAGTTAGAGAGACAAAAGGGGGCTGGTGGGAAAGGTTGCTTGATGGAGTCATAACCTTCAGAAGAGGGAAGTAGCCAAGGGAATAAATGCCACAAACCCAGCCACTCCTTGGAAGGAAGGTTGGGTTATCTGCTTTCATAGTGATACCACTTCGGAAAACCAAGGAAGGGTCACTATGAGTCAAATCAACTCAATGGCAGTGAATTTGTTTTTTTTTTTTGGTCTTACCCTCTAAGGTCTGACCAGTGTTCGTCATTGGACCAAACTCAACCAGAAGGCAAAAGACAAGAAAGTCATTGACGGGGTCCAGAGTCCATAGAGGCCAGCTTCCTGGAGCACAGAACAAGATAACAAAGGGAAGAGTAGATCTGAAGGCACAAGAACCACATATCATTCAAATACTTGTTTATTCAACAAAAGTTGTATGAACATTATATACAGGCACTATTGGAGGTAAAACAGAATTTCACTTTAAACCCTCTTAAAAAAAAAAAAAAAAGCCAAACTCACTGCCGTTGAATGGGATCTGACTCATAGCGACCCCTCCTTGGGTTTCTGAGGTGGTATCACTACAGAATCGATTTCGCAGTCTTCCTTCCAAGGAGTGGCTGGTGGGTTTGAACCGGCCAGCCTATGGCTTAGCAGTCAAATGCCCTAGGCACTATGCCACCAGAGCTCCCTTAAACCCTCTATGAATGAAGAATTGACATTTTTTTATACAACCTCGGGAAAGTTACTTCTGGAAAGACGATGATAGGTTTTTAATTGGAATTATTCCTAGACATTCTTTCTCCTTGAGTTTTTGTTTTGTTGTTTTATTTGTTGCTGCTTTGTTTTTTCGGTTTTTTTTTTTTTTTTTTTTTTTTTGCTTTTCAATAGCAATAAGCTTTCCTTAGAATTGGGCAATAGGAAAAAGTTTTCACTAAGTTACAATACAATAGAGTTTTTGATTTACTGGTTGGCACTATAGAACCTCCTTTCTAAAGCTTTCAGGGAAAAAAAAAAAAAAACTTCCTTATAATTATTATACAATTATTGTCTTTTCAAAGAAGTTTCCTACACTGTATATTATCTCGTTTTTCAGGGTGTTGTTGTTAGGTGCCATCTAGTCAGCTCCAACTCATAGCAACCTTATGGACAAAGAACAAAATGGTGCCTGGTCCTGTGCCATCTTCACAATCCTTGCTTTGCTTAAGCCCATCACTGCAACCACTGTGTCAATCCATCTCATTGAGGGTCTTCCTCTTCTTCACTAACCCTCTACTTTACCAAGCATGATGTCCTTCTCCAGGGAATGGTCCCTTCTGACAGCATGACCAAAGCAGTTAAGATGAAGTTTGGCTGTTCTAGCTTCTAAGAAGCATTCTGGTTGCACTTCTTCTGGGACAGATTTGTTCATACTTCTGGCAGACCATGCTATTTTCAGTATTCTTCACTAACACCACAATTGAAAGGCATCAACTCTTCTTTAATCTTCCTTTTTCATTGTCCAGCTTTCACATGCTTATGAAGCGATTGAAAAATACCATGGCTTGGGTTAGGAGGACCTTAGTCTTCAAAATGACATCTTTGCTCTCTCTCTAACACTTTGAAGCAGTTTTGCTCAGTGCAATACAACATCTTATTTCTTGACTGCTGCTTCCATGGGTGTTGACTTTGGATCAAAGGAAAATGAAATCCCTAACAACTTCAATCTTTTCTCCATTTATTGTGATGTTGCTCATTGGTCCAGTTGTGAAGATTTTTGTTCTCTTTATGTTGAGATGTATTCCATACTGAAGACAGTAGTCTTTAATCTTCATCAGTAAGTGCTTCAAGTCATTTTCACTTTCAGCAAGCAAGGTTGTGTCATCTATATATCACAGGTTGTTAATGAGTCTTCCTCCAATTCCAATGCTGTGTTCTTCATATAGTCCAGTTTCTCTGATCATTTGCTCCTCATACAGATTGAATAAGTATGGTGAAAGAATACAAGCCTGATGTATACCCTTTCTGACTTTAAACTATGCAGTATCCCATTGTCCCGTTCAAATGACAGCTTCTTGGTCTATGTACAGGTTCCTCATGAGCACAATCAAGAGTTCGAATTCCCATTCTTTGCAATGTTATCCATAATTTGTTATGATCCACAGAGTCCAATGTCTTTGCATAATCAATAAAACACAGGTAAACATCTTTCTGGTATTCTTTGCTTTCAGCCAAGATCCATCTGATGTTAGTCATGATATCCTTTATTCCATGTCCTCTTCTGAATCCAGCTTGCATTTCTGGAATTTCCTTGTCAATATACTGCTGCAACCATTTTTGAATTATCTTCAGCAAGATTTTACTTCCATGTGATATTAATGAAATTGTTGGATAATTTCCCCCTGTTGGATTATCTTTCTTTGGAATGGGCACAAATATCAATCTTTTTTAAGATGGTTATCCCTATTTACCATGTTACATGTGAGAAAGCTCAAGTACAGAGAAGTCAACCCATTCACAAAACACAATCAGGGACAAAGTTGGGGTCACAGCCAGACCCCTGAGCCCCATCCCAGAATCTTGTCCCTATGATCTCCTACACTGAGCCTTTATCTGATCCTGGGGGTAGAGTCAGGGGATTATGCTAAAGAATTTACCAAAACTGATTCTAACATTACTCGCTGGTTGACATTGGGCTAGTCACTTCTCTTCTTTGGGCCTCAACTTCCCCAATCCTAACATGAGAGAGTTGTACTAGACTTGTAGATTTCAGACATTTTTTTAGCAGGAGAAATTTTTCAAACAAAATCTTATATGGCAATTAACAATAAAACATTAAGTAGCACTGTTCTTATTGAAGCAGTTTCCCTGTTACACTGTAGTTGAAACCCCTGAGGAAATTCTTGAGGATTTCTCAAATTCCTTGTAGATCTGCTATGAAATATTAGTTCCATGAGGTAGTAGTGTAAGCATTTAGGGAGTGAAAGGGGTAGCACAAGGCCACACACTTGAACAGCAAATTTCAATCGATGATTTCTTTACTGTAGGAATTTTTGAGCTTTTAATATTTTGTGGAATTTTAACAATCTGCAAGATGGCAACTTAATATAAATTGGAGAAAAAGTGATTTAGACAAGTGTTTCCCAATTTTTCTTTTTTTTTTTTACCACATCCCACAGTCAGAAATACAATTTATATCATGACCCAAAACAGACACAAACTAAAACAAAAAGTTTCACCAAAAATATTTATCTTTACCGAATTCTGATATGTTATTTAGGCTAATAACCTAAAGATTGGTTATTCGAACCATCCAGCAGTGCCACAGAAGAAAGTTCTGGCAATCTGCTTCCATAAAGATTACAGCAAAGAAAACCTTATGGAGCAGTTCTACTCTGTAACACATGGGGCTGCTATGAGTCAGAATCGACTGGACAACAAAGTAAGCTGTGTATGCAAGGATATATGAATGTATGTGTGCGTGTGCAAGCACACGTGTGTGTGTGTGTGTGAGAGAGAGAGAGAGAGACCAGGTAATGAGGCAAAATCTATTTCTCATTGTACACTATGGCCAAAAATGTTTGAAAAGCTGCTATCTTGGCAACTCTCAGCTCTAAGACTCCACCCATGCAGGCTGCAGACTACTTGTAGGTCTCCAAGACACAAATTAACTGATTCCTTCTAGGGCTCAAAACATGGGAGCCTCTGTGCCTCTCCTCACAGCTGAATTGGGCCAAAGAATGTGGGCAGGATGGAGTAAAGAAAGCTGGCACTACTCTTGTCTGGGAGGTAAAGTCCAGGAACAAAGAGGGAGTTTGTCTCAAGGCCTGCCAGTCCCACCTCATTCACAGGCACTAAATTCATTCAGCCTTCACCCAGCCCTGCAGGCATCCCCTCTCACCCCATGGGCCTGCCAGCCCTTTCTACAAGGGGTTAGTGTCAGATCTGGGCAGCTCTCTCCCTGCTTGATGTGATGGGCATTCAGGTCGCCTGTGAGAATCGGAAATAGAGTCTCTCTTGTCAGCTGAAAAACAACATCCTTCCCCCACATTCCCATGTGCTCCCTGCTCCTACCCCCACCCTCAAGGGGATCAAAGAAACAAACCTATCTTGCAAGTGTGTGTCAGCTGTAGGAAAGGGCTCCAGCTGGCCTGGACACTTTGTGCAGAACCCATGGGTCACAGTAAAGCAGGTCTCTACCGGCTTTCTATGCTTGTTCACCCATTCTCCTTACTTCTTATGGGGGAAGAAGAGTCTCTAAATAGGCTGCCTTTCTAGAGTAGGCTGCCCTAAGCCATAAGATCAGGTGAGGAGGTAGGGAGGAAAGGAATCCTACCTTTTGCCAGGTACCACCTTGGATGCTTTACATAATTTTATGGTATTCTTCTTTTTTTTAGTCCACCCAGAGGCAACTGGGGAACAGACCTACTAGGAAGACAGATCTACTTCTGAAAAATCAGCCATTGAAAACCCCGTGGAGCACAGTCTTCCTCTGACACACATGAATTTGCCATGAGTTGAAATCAGTTCCATGGCAACAGGTACTGGTATTCTTCTTTTTATACAGATGAGGAAAGCAAGGCTTAGGGAGGTTGTTGCTCAAGTCTGTCTGATCCCTATATTCAACAACTACTAAACCATGGGGAAGAGGGAGGTGGCAAGGACAACAAGTCAAACTTGAGTTAAGTCCAAGGCAGTCTCAGGCCAGAGGCACAGCGAAGGGGGGTAGAGGGGAAAACTTGCCCCTGGGCACAAGTCCAAGGGGACATCAGACAAAGTACCGAATGGCATTTCAAGGTGCCACAGATATAAAAGGCACCTGATTGAGGCACCTGGACAAGAAGGAGAAGGTGTTTCTGCTGAAGCCTTGCCACTGTCAACGTCTATTCATTTTGAAATTGCGTAGGGGGGGAAGGGCAGCACAATTTAGAGATTGTCCCTGGGCACTTATTCATATCCTGCCTACATCCCTGCCTCAGGCTTAGGCAAAATGGCTAGTCTCCCACAGAAGGAAGGAGAAAAGAGTCTATGTGTGTAGGTAGCAGAATGCAGGTATGCATGAATCTTGAGCTGACTGGTCATAGGGGCAATGGTGTAAGAGCACCCACTTACAACCACACACACCCCATTTTTTAACCTTTATAGAAATATATATGGGTGATATCTGCTTCTGAGAAGATGAAGTAGGTATGTTTTTCTTTATTCTTCCCCCAAAGGACAATTAAAAACCCTGGACATTATGTATATATATGTTATGTTATGTGCCGTCAAGTCGGACCAGACTCATAGTGACCCCTCCTTGGGTTTCTGAGGCAGTATCACTACGGAAATAGATTGCCCCATCTTCTTTCTGAGGAGTGGCCGGTGGGTTTGAACCGCCAGCCTTCTGGCTAGCAGTCAAGTGCCTTTGCCACTACGCTACCAGAGCTCCCTTGTGTGTGTGTGTGTGTGTGTGTGTGTGTGTGTATAAATAGAAGACTCTGAAAGGTAGAGAGAAGGAAGGACATGAAAGTACATTCTCTAGGTTGTCTTTTGCCTTCTATATATAGCCCAGACATGATACAAAATAAGCCAAAAACCCCACAGACAAAAAAAAGCCCCAACTAAAGCCTGCTCTCTCCAGCCAAAGGACCAGAAAAGTGGCAGCCTAACAAGACAGAAAACAATAACTGCTCTCTACTCCA
>NW_006922187.1:356124-356654 GCF_000298275.1 Orycteropus afer afer | reverse complement strand
TTCAAACCCACCAGCCACTCCTCAGAAGGAAGATGGGGCAATCTACTTCTGTAGTGATACTGCCTCAGAAACCCAAGGAAGGGTCGCTATGAGTCAGGTCCGACTCAACAGCACATAACAACAACAACACTGGGATGAAAGAGATGTTAGAATTATTTAATAAAGACTTTCAAGAGGTCATCATATAGGCTGAAAGACAATCAGGAGAGATGAATCCAGCATATTTAAGAGTGAGTACTTAGCAGGGACTCATGACAACATAGACGTGGGATTGTATGATGGGTTAAGGATATATGCTTTTCAGTTAATTAGAGGATAGTCACAGGACAATAACAGGATACATTTTTCTGGGAAACTGTTACTAAAACTGTTTTCTCAAGCATGTCTTTTCCTGGGATCCATTGCAAAGAAGATTTATCAATAAAGCTGTGAATCCACAATGGAATACTATGCAACGCTAAAGAATAATGTAGAATCTGCAGAACACCGCATAACGTGGATGAACTTGGAGGACATTATGCTGAGCGAAA
>NW_006922187.1:324942-355574 GCF_000298275.1 Orycteropus afer afer | reverse complement strand
AAAATAAAGCTGTGAATCAAGACAAAAAAAAAAAAAAGGCCATCATAAAAACATCTCAGTAAGCACTTAGGAACATATTTGAAACAAATGTAAAACAAAAGTTTCAACAAACAAATAGAAAGTTTCACCCAAAAAAAACACCTAAGATATAAAGAACCAATTGGAAATTTTAGAACTGAAAATTACAATAACCAAAATAAAAAACTCAGTTGGTGGGCTCAACAGTAAAATGAGGGGGACAGATGAAAGAATTAGTGAACTTAGAAATAGAACAATAGAAATTGCTCAATCTGAACCACAGAAAGAAAATAAACCAACCCTAACCCTTCCAACAATCAACAAAGCCTCAGGGACAGACCTGGGGGATTACAACAAAAGATACAATATTTATGTCATGAGAATCCTGGCAGGATATGAGAAAAAGGGCAAGGCTAAAAAGAAACAATAGATGAAAACTTCCCAAATTTGGCAAAAGATAAAAAATACTGTCCATGTACATTCAAAAAGTAGAGCAAACCTCAAACAAGATAAATGCAAAGAAATCCACATGAAGACACATCACAGTCACATTTATGAAAACTAAAGGCAAAAAAAAAAATCTTGAAAATAGTGAAAAAGATATGTTCCAATATAGGAATAACAATTTAAATGACAGCAGTATTCTCATTAGAAACCATGGATGCCAGAATGAAGTGGTGTAATATTTTTCCAAGTGCTGAAAGGAAAGATCTGTCAATGCAGAATTCCATACTCAGTGAAAATATCCTTCCACGATAAAGGGAAAATCAAGACATTCTCAGATGAAGGAAAACTAAGAGAATTTGTCTCTAGAAGATTTACCTTGAAAGAATGGCTAAAGGAAGTTCTCCTAACAGAAGGAAAAAGATAAAAGAAAAGAAATCTTAGAGCCTCAAGAAGGAAGAAAAAGAACACATTAAATAAAAATATGAGTAAATATGATATACTTCCTTTTCCTCTTAAGCTTCCTAAATTATGTTAGCCAGTTGAAACAAAAATTGTAACACTCTTTGATGTGCCTCTAAATGTATTTAAATACTTAAGGCAATTATATTAAAAATGAGGGAGAATAAAAGGACATGAGGGAAGGGAAGGTACAGTTCATTCAAACTTGTAAAATAATAACATTAAGTAGACTGTCATTTTATTTTTAGCAACCACTAAAAAGCTGTACAAACAGACACAATAAAAAACACTGTAGGTAAATCAAAATGGAATCTAAAAAATGTTCAAGCAACCAACAGGAAGGAAGTAAAAATAAAACAGAAACGAAAAGTAAAGAAAACAAACAAAAATTTAAAATAAAGTGACAGAGGTAAGCCCTAACATATCAATAATTACATTAAATGTAAATGTACCAAAGCTCCCACATTAAACGTAAATAGTCTAAATCTAAGCCAAACCAAACCTTCTGCCATCAAGTTGATTCTGATTCATAGCCACCCTCATAGGGTTTCCTAGGCTGTAAATCTTTATAGAAGCAGAATACCTTGTCTTTCTCCTGCAAAGCAGCTGGTAGTTTCAAAATGCTCACCATTTGGTTAGCAGCAAAATGACTTAACCACAGTGCCACCAGAGCTCCTTGTAAGTAGTTGAAGTACCCAATTAAAAGACAGATAACAGAGTGGACTAAAAAACATGACCCAATGATACGCTGTCTACAAGAAACTCACTTCAAATATGAGAGATGCAATTTAAAAGCAAAAGGATGAGAAGAGATATTCCATGCATTATTAATCAAAAGAAAATAGGTATATTCATATAAAATATAAAGTAGACTCTAGAGAAAATAAAATTGCCAGAGACAGAAAGGGATATTCTATAATGATTAAATAGTCAATCAACCAAGAAGACATAGGAATCCTAAATGTGTACACACCAAACAACAGAGTTGCAAAATATGCAAAGCAAAAACTAATAGAACTGAAAGAAGAAATAGACAAATCCACAACTATAATTGAAGTCTTTAACACCCTATCTCTCAACAACTGATAGAACAACTAGACAGAAATCATTAAGGATGTGGAAGAACTCAACACTATTAACCAAGGGGAACTAACTGACGTAAACAGAACACTCCACTCAACAACAGCAGAATACACATTCTTTCCAAGGCCCCATGGAGAATATACCAAGAAAGGTAAATAAATAAATAAATAAATCAGCAAATTTAAAAGAATTGAAAAATCATAGAGAGTATGTTCTCCAACCACAATTATATCAAAGTAGAAATTAATAGCAGGAAACCTTTCCAAACACTTAGAAACTAAACAACACATTTCTAAATACCTCATGGATTGAAGAGGAAGTCTCAAAGAAATAAAAAATATATATTAAACTGAATGAAATTAAAAATACAACACTACAAAATTTTCATGACACAGGTAAAGCAGTACTGAGAGGAAAATTTATAGTACTAAAAATGTATATAGGAGCTCTGGTAGCATAGTGCCTAAGGCACTTGACTGCTAACCAGAAGGCTGGCGGTTCAAACCCACCAGCCACTCCTCAGAAGGAAGGTTGGGCAATCTACTTCCGTAGTGCTACTGCCTCGGAAACCCAAGGAGGGGTCGCTACAAGTCGGGGCCGACTCGACGGCATATAACAACAACAACAACAACAACAAAATGTATATAGGCACTCTGGTAGCATAGTGCCTAAGGCACTTACTGCTAACAAGAAGGCTGGTGGTTCAAACCCACCAGCAACTCCTCAGAAGGAAGGTTGGGCAATCTACTTCCGTAGTGATACTGCCTCGGAAACCCAAGGAGGGGTCGCTATGAATCATGTTCGACTCGACAGCAAATAGCAACAACAACAACAAAAAAGTATATATTTTAAAAAAAGGAAAAGTCTCAGAACAATAATCTAAGTTCCCACCTCAATAACCTAGAAAACAAAGAACAAAATAAACCCAAACTAAGTGAAGAAAAGAAATGATAAAGAGAAGAAATCCGTGAAGTTTAAAACAGAATAACAGACTTCTAGTAAGTTGGAGGAATAGGCAGACAAGTGACACAGACCCTCTTTAACAAAGAAGAGAAAAAAACAATTGACAGAGATACAGAAGATAATCCTGGAGCCCTGAGCTTTGAAAGGAACTATACAGAAGTGGATTAGGCACCAACTAGTGGAAAAATTTGAATGAAAACAGTGAGTACAGAGATGGTCGGAGCTACGGACTATCAGCTACTCTGATGGGACAAACTGCCTGAATATTTCCAAATGGTGTTGGGACCTGAGAATTGACCTAAAGATCAGCCCTGTTCACCAAGGGCTGCAAGGATGACTGTGCTAGTGGCCTATGATTAGGAAGGGCAACAGCAAGCAGGGAGACAACCTGAGCTGTTGACTTTCCACTGTCCGGAGGGTGCAGCCATTTTTATTGTTTACACATGGCAGCCATTTTGGATACTTAAAGTGACTGAGGGCACAGCCATTTTGAATGTTTGTAAGTGGTGGCCATTTTGGATATTTAAAATGACTGAAGGCACAGCCATTTTGAATCTTTAAAAGTAGTAACCGTTTTGGATTTTAAAGTGATAGCATTCTCATTTGGATTTCAGGGACCTAAGAATAAGCTGTGTTTGCCAAGGTTGGCAGGGACATATGAGAGGCTGACAACAGGAAAGGAGACAAGTGATGAGTGTATAAGTGCTGTCCACTAGCAAATACAGGAACACACCACAATACCCTGCTTGTGTAGATAACATACAAACAAAACAAAAAAAAAATGAAAATCATGGGTAAGTCACTCCAACATATAATCACAAATTAAAAATAAACAAAAAAATGTCGTAATGCCTCTGAGACAACAGAGCATCGCAGTCCATGCAAAGAAACAAGATAAAGCAGGAGAAACAAGGGACCAGGATACAGACCCAAAATACATCCCTGAGGAAGACTCAGCATTGGAACTCCCTGATAAGGAATTCAAAAGAATTATATTTAGGTATCTTCAACTAATTGAGAGATGAATCAAGGAAAACACAGAGAAAACCCTAGAACAATTTTAAAAGACAATATAAGAACAAAATGACAAAATAAATGAAAAATTAGAAATGATACAAAATCTACGCACAGAAATCTCAAAGATTAATACTAAATTTTCAGAAATAAATAAGACATTGAATGGGCAAAGAAGCAAAATTTAATCAATGGAAGACAGAATTAGTGAGATTGAAGGCAAATACCTGAACATTTCTTTGGAAAGGAATAAATCAGAAAAAAGATCAAAACAAAATGAAGAAAGCCTAGGGTTCATGTGGGGTACCATCAAAAGAAATAACCTACGTGTAATAGTAATTCCAGAACAGGAAGAGACAAAACCACAGAGAAAATCATCAAAGCTTTGTTGGAAGAGAATTTCCTGGTATGATGAAAGATGAGAATATATCCGTTCAGGAAGTCCAGTGGACCCCAAACAAGATAGACCCCAAAAGAAAATCATCCAGACATATCATCATCAAATTTACCAAAACCAAAGACAACGAAAGAATTATAAGAGCAGCTCAGGAAAAACAAAAAGTTACCTACAAGGGGCAACCAACAAGACTAAGCTCAGATTTCTCAGCAGAAACCATGCAGGTGAGAAGACAATGGGATGGTATATATAAAACCCTGAAACAGAAAAATTTCCAACCAAGAATTATGTACCTAGTAAAACTGTCCCTCAAATATGATGGTGAAATTAGGACATTTCCAGATAAGCAGAAATTAAGGGAATGTGTTAAAACCAGACCAACTTTACAAGAGATGCTACAGGGTGCCCTTTGGACAGAGAACCAACAACAGCCAACAGCAATTGACCATTAACACACATGATGACATAACCCAGAAACCAACACAGCGATGGAAGTATCCAAAGTAAATAAGCCTACAAGATTGTAAACAGGGAACCAGAGACATCAACTGACAAATGGGAACAACTACAAACCAAAAAGAGAGAAATAACTGTGTCAATACAGAACTTGTAGATGGTAGGGAAGTCAAGACAACTACAAGATAGAACGTACTGTTCTAAACTTGGGAACAAAACTATAAATCACAGGGTAACCTCAAAGAAAAATGATAAACCTTCACATCAAAGAAGAGGACCAGCATAAATATTCAGCAAATACTAAAACAATAGCAATGAAAGAAGAGATAACACGATTCACAAACAAAATGAGCTCAGCATAGAAAATTATATGAAATAAAGAAATCGACACCACAAAAAAACACATAACAAAAATGACAGCAACAAATTCATATTTGCCAATAATTACATATCTGGCAAGGGACTTATCTCTAAGATTTATAGCGGAAGAGTGGATGACCAAACTATGGTACATACACATAATGGAATGCTATGCAGCACTAAAGAATAATGCAGAGTCTGCAAAACACCACATAATATGGATGAACTTGGAGGACATTATGCTGAGTGAAATAAGTCAATCACAGAAGGACAATTACAGTATCAGTTTATTGTCGTGGAGGGTGAAGGAAAGGTTTATATATGGAGGGAAACTTTCTTTGTTGGTTGCCAAGGGGTAGGAGGGGAGGGGTGGGAATCTGTCAAAAAAAAAATGCATTGACCCATGTCACTTTAGTTTTGTGTATTTCACTGTACATAAATCATATTTCAATAAAATGCATTAAAAAAAACAGAATAACAACAGAGACTATCAATGAAACAAAGAACAGATTCTTTGGAAAGATAAAAAAAAAAATTGACAAACCTCTAGTAAGAATGACAAAGAACAACAAGATGTAAATTACCCTATACACCTAACTGTTATTTGTTGTTGATAGGTGCCGTCAAGTCAGGTCTGACTCATAGCAACACTATGTTCAGCAAAATGAAACTGCCCAGTCCTGCACCATCTTCACAATCATTGCTGTTTGAGCCCATTGTTGCATTAATCCATCATTGAGGGTCTTCCTCTTTTTTGCTGACCCTCTACTTTACTAAGCATGATATCCTTCTCCAGGAACTGGCAGAATGGCTAAAATAAAAATAGTGACAGTACCAAATAATTCAAAAACGGTTGCAGCAGTATATTGGCAGGGAACTTCCAGAAATGCAAACTGGATTCAGAAGAGGTTGTGGAACAAGGAATATCATTGCTAACCTCACATACATCTTGGCTGAAACCAAAGAATACCATGAAGACATCTAGCTATGTTTTATTGACTATGCAAACACATTCAACTGTGTGAATCATAAAAAATTATCAATAACATTGCAAAGAATGTGAGTTCCAGAACATTTCATTGTTCTCACGAGGAAACTGGCTATAGAACAAGAGGCAGCCATATGAAAAAACAAGGGAACACTGCATGGTTTAAAATCAGGAAGAGTGTACATCAGGGTTGTTTCTATCCTTTCATCATACTTATTCAATCTTTATGCTGAGCAAACAATCCAAGAAACTGGACTGTATAAAGAACAAGGCATTGGGATTGGAGAAAGACTCATTAACAACCTGCATTACACAGATGACACAACCTTGCTTGCTGAAAATGAAAATTACTTTGAAGCCCTTACTGATGAAGATGAAAGACTATCATTTTCAGTATGGATTACATCTAAACATAAAGAAAACAAATATCCTCACAACTGGACCAGTAAGCAACATCATAATAAATGGAGAAAAGATTTAAGTTGTCAGGGATTCCGTTTTCCTTAGATTTATAATCAATGTCCATGGAAGTAGTAGTCAAGAAATCAGATGATGTATTGCACTGGCAAATCTGCTGTAAAAGACTTCTTTGAAGTGTTGAAGAGCAAAGATCACACTGAGGACTAAGATGCACTTGACCCAAGCCATGGTATTTTCAATCACCTCATATGAATGAAAAAGCTGGGAAATGAATAAGGAAGACCAAAGAAGAGTTGATGCCTTTGAACTGTGGTGTTGGCAAAGAATACCAAAAATTGAAAATACCATGGAACTGCCAAAAGAATGAATAAATCTTCCCTGGAAGAAGTGCAGCTGAATTCTATTTGGAAGCAAGAATGGCTAGACTTCATCTCTACTACTTTGGTCATGTTGTCAGAAGGGACCATGCCCTGGAGAAAGATATCATGCTTGGTAAAGTGGAAGGTCAGTGAAGAAGGGGAAAACCCTCAACAAGAGGGATTGACACGGTGGCTGCAACAATGGGCTTAACCATAGCAAGAATTGTTGGGATGGCACAGGACCGGGCAGTGTTTCATTCTGTTGTACATAGGGTTGCTATGAGTGAGAGCCAACTCAATGGCACCTAACAACAACAGTATCAAATGCTAATGAGGATGCTGAGAAACTGGATCACTCACACATTGCGGATGGGAATGAAAAAATGGTACATCCTGTCTGGAAAACTGGTGGTTTCCTAAAAAATTAAATGTACAACTACCATATAAATCAGCAATTGTATTCTTTGCTATTTATTCCAGAGAAATGAAAACTTATATTCCACAAAAACCTGTACGTGAGTGTTTATAGCAGCTTTGTTCATAATAACCAAAAACTGCAAACAACCCATAAATCGTACAATAGGTTATTAATTAAATAAACTCTCTGGTAGCATAATGGCTAAGACACTTGCCTGCTAACCAGACGGCTGGCGGTTCAAACCCACCAGTCACTCCTCGGAAGGAAGGCTGGGCAATCCTACTTCCGTAGTGATTCTGCCTCAGAAACCCAAGGAGGGGTCGCTATGAGTTGGGTTTGACTTGACAGCACATAACAACAACAACAACAACAACAACAACATGATACACTTATATCATGGAATACTACTCAGGAATAAAAAGGAAGAAACTATTGCTGTACATAATAACTTGGATGACTCTCCAAAGAATTATTGTTGTTGTTGATTGCCATTGAGTTGATTCCGACTCACAGCACCAATGTGTCCAACAGAGCAAAATGAACCACCCTGCACCATCTTCATAATCATTGCTGTGTTTGAGCCCACTGTTGCAGACACGATGTCGATCTATCTCATAGGGGGACTTCCTCTTTTCACTGTCCCTGAACTTCACAAGCATGATGTCTTTCTCCAGGGACTGGTCACTCCTGATAACATGTCCAAACTGTGTGAGATAATGTCTTGTACATTCTGACTGTACTTCTTCCAAGACAGATTTGTTCATTCTTCTGCAAGTTCATGTCATATTCAATATTCTTCACCAACACCATAATCCAAATATATCAATTTTTCCTCAATCTTCCTTATTCATTGTCCAGCTTTCACATGCGTATAAGGCGGTTGAAAATACCATGTCTTGGGTCAGGCATACCTTAGTCCTCAAGGTGACATCTTCACATTTTAACACTTTAAAGAGTCTTTTACAGTAGATTTGCCCAATGAAATATGTTGCTTGATTTCTTGACTGCTGCTTCCATGGGCATTGACTGTGGATCCATGTAAAATGAAATCCTTGACAACTCCAACATTTTCTCAAGCTGAAAGCACTGAAGAAAAAATTCAAGCCTTGAGTTGCAATATTGAAGAATTCGATGAGCAAAAAATTTAACCAAAGCATTATGAGTGAAAAAAGCCAGTCCCAAAATGTTATGTACTATATGATTCCAATTATATAACATTCATGAAATGGCAAAATTATAGAAATAGAGAAGAGACTAGTGGTTGCAAGGATGCTGCAGTCAGGGCTCCCTAGAGAAACAGAACTAGTGAGAGAGAGAATTTTTGAGGAATTGACCCATGCAATTGTGAATTGTGAGGCTGACAAGGTCAAAACTTGTAGGTAAGCAACAGTCTGGGAATTCTAGCAGTCTTGTGTCCCAAATCAGTAGGTCAAGTGGTGGAGGAAAGAGAGAGAGAAAAGGTATTTATTGATAGTCTGGAGCAGAATGTCTTCTCAGAAAACCTGTTTTACTCTGATTGGATGAGACCCAACCACATCATGGAGGCTAATCTCTTTTATGTGGGGCAAACCAACTTAAACACTTGTTTTGTTGTTGTTGTTATTCATTGCCATACATTTGACTCAGAGTGCCACACAGTTTTACTCAGTTGTGTCAGAGTAAAAACTGCATACTATATGGTTTTGACGGCTGTGATCTCTTGGAAGCAGATTGTCAGACCCGTCTTCAGAGGAGCCCCTGGGCGGGTTCAAACCTAGTAGTCCTTGGTGCTACCAGGAATTCCAACTTAAATGCCAAACACATGCAAATATTTCATAGCAACATCTAGACTACTGTTCGACCAACAACTGAGCACCATAGCCCAGCCATGTCGACACATAAAATCAACTATGACACAGCCTGTAAGGAGCAGGTGAGAGTGGGAGGGAAGTGAGTCTGGCTATAAAAGGGCAGCATGAGGGATCATTGGAATGATAGGAATGTTTTGTATCTTCACTGTATCAATGTAAATATCCTGGTTGTGATATTGTACTATAACTTTGAAAGATTTTACCATTGAGGGAACTTGAGTAAAAGGAAAAGGATATATAGGATCAGTCTGTACTATTTCTTACAACCGCATGTCAATCTACAATTATCTCAAAAATTAAATTTCAAAAGTAAAAATAAATAAATATTAACCACTTAAGTATTTTAAAAGGTAAAAAAATAATAATAATATAACAAATATATGTGTTCCCTGGTGGTGCAGTGCCTAAGGCATTTGACTGCTAACCACAAAGTTGACAGTTCAAACCCACCAGCCACTCCACAAAAAGAAGACTGGGCAATCTACTTCCGTAAAGATTTACCACCTCAGAAACCCAAAGGGGGTCGCTATGAGTCAGAACTGACTCAATGGCAATGAGTTTGGTTTGGTTTTTGGTTACCATCAAGTTTAAGAAATGAAATATACTGTTACTATTGATGTTTTCTGTATATGAATCCCTCACCCCCTCTGCCAGAGGTAACAACTCTCCTGCATTGGTATGTATCCTTTTCTTTCATTTTTTATTCCTTTACTATGTACGTATGTATTCCCAAGTATAAAGTGGTGGTAGTATTAGCAACAGAACCTGTCTAACTTCCATGAGGGATACTATGAATCAAGATCAGCTCAGTGCTGATGCCTGTGAGATGGAAATCAGACATACTTCCACTTTTTAACCATTCTACCAATTCTGATAACAGCTGTCCCTCTCATCACACTCTCTATTTCTTTTCTGGGTTCAATAATCCATTGCAATGGCCACACAGAACTCACAAACTATATTTACAGTTAAATGGTTTAGTAAGGAAGTAACAGGGTACAACTCTGGATCAGGAGCAACAGGCTACAACTCAGGATGAGGAAGCAGGTAGGCAAATTCTCTCTTTTTCAGTACAGGATAGCTCTCTCAGCTCCTTTTGGCGGAGCAGACCCCTTCTGAGTTCCCTGAGGACAAACTCCTCTTAGGCCCCTCAGGACAGGATCCTCTTGGCCCTGCCATCATCCGTCACCACCAACTTTGCTGCAAGGCCCCTTCTGGGCATATCATTGTGGGCTCTGCTGCAAGGCCCCTTCTGGAATTCTTGTTTTCAATGTTACAGACTTTGACCCATATTACATCTCTTTTAGATTTCTTGCCTCTTCTCTCTCTGCTTCTCCTCTCTTCTTTCTTCCTTCTGTTTCTGTCTGCCACCTGTCTGAATAACTTCTATGGGGTTGAATGCATACATACACAAACACTTCATCAATTTCAAGTCATGGCCCTCCCATCAAGACCATGAACTGACCAATCTCCTCTCAGTAGGCCACAGACATTTCATGTGCATAGTATATTGACCAACCCGTGCAAAGTGCATACCAATCACAGGGCTGGGTGCAGCCCAGGGTCAGGCAAAAAGTATCATGCCGTAAGTTGTTTACAGCTTACTCAGGAAATGTCAATCAACCTAGACAAAAATAAGGAATGCTCCAGGGTAGAAAACTAGAGCAAAGGTAACTCCTCAGGGCTTAGAGGAAAAATCTCTCAAGCTGTTTATCCAAAGAACCAAGGCAAAAGGCTACATAAGGGACTTTATTTTACTACACCAAGCCATGTGTAATATATTGTTTGTACTTTCTACAATTTGTTTTTTTTCATTGAACAATATAATTACAATTGAATGTTTATTCAATTTAATTGCTATACATTATTTCATTTTACCAATAAGCTATAACTTACCCATTTATCTCATTGGCCATTATGGTTATTTCTAAATTTTTGACAAACACCGATACCACTGTGATGACCATTTGTGATATGTCTTCTAGTATACATGTATAAGAATTTGACAGACACTGAGATACCTACCTACAATCCATTTTCTCCATCTAAGGATGAGATGGACTGGCCAATAGCCACAACAATGTACCCAAATACATCAATGATCATGAAGATGTCACAGACCAAGCAACATTCATTCTGTTATACATAAGGTTACCATGAGTCACAGCCAACTTGGTGGCAACTAACAACAGTAACATTATTTTAATGAATTAGACGGACATCATACTTGCTATTATAGAGCTCACAGTTTGTGAGAAGAGATAGACAAGTAAACCACATGTATGCAGTTGGTTGATTCAATAGTGAGTTGTTATTAAAAATCCTGTCATTTCACTGCTACTCCAACCCAAAATGTGTCAAATGCAATAGCTGACTCTACAGTTATGAACAGAGGAGCCTACATCTGTTTTATCTTTTTAGTTAAACTCATCACAAAAATGTTCAAAGGACTATATGAAAGTCTTGGAATCCCTCAGTAAATATCTGTCTACACCACTCCTCTTTCCACTCACCCACAGACCTCAGACAAAGACTGATTGACATTTGGGTACAAAATGCCTGCTTACACCTATCTCATACCTTGAGATAAGGCTAACTCTGTGGCACAGTTTGTGCTCCTGAGACAACCATAGACTGAAGCTAGACCCCACAGGAAATACACTCTTATGTAGCTTTTCACCCCTACCCTGTGCTGCTTCCCTCTCTCTCCCCTTTCCTGAGAGCACTCCTCAAATAAGTCACTTGAACAAGAATCCTTTTTGTAGCCTCTGCTTTTAGGAAACTCAACCTAAAGCAATGGCTTTTCCAGGAATAAACTTTTGTTTGTATCTTTGTTCCCTCAACCACTGTGAGTCACACAGCTTCATGGTCACTCTTGCTTTTGGAACCACTTGCTTTTCCTTGATGATTGAGTAAACCAAGTTGTGAGTTGTTTCAGTAACTTGTCCAAGGTCACAGAGTTGGTTAATATTTACTGGGACCCCTGAGGCAAAGTAATCTGAATGTGCACTCTTGGCCAATGGCAGCTGTTGCTTGGCACCTGGCCCTGATGAACTGGAATCTCACATATAGTTCCTAGGGGTTGGCTCTTTCCAAGCAGAACATGATTCACACTGGCTCAACAGCTCTGGTGTACATAGTTCTTCCTTCAGAGGCCTGAAAGGCTGATGTATGACAAGTTTGCACAATCATATATGATTATAGGCCTAACCATGATTTCCTTTACCTTCCATTCCCCCATTTTTTCCTAATCTAACAACCTCTTTGTTTCTTTCTTGCTACCCAAGCTCAGGCCATTTGTTAGTTTGCTTGAAAGACACTCTCCTTCTCACCAATCTTCTCTCCTTTTCTCACCTACCTCAATTTGTCTTCTTTGTTTCTATACCCAGGTGACAAATTGCTGTTGGAGAAAATGGCCCAGGGGCAGACTGGTCCATGAGCTTCTCCACCAACCATTTTAACTCTTGCTTCTAAAACAAAATGGTTTTAGCACCTCTCATCTTCACTTTCACTTATTTGTCCCTTTGTCACACCCCAGCTCTTGATTCAATATCATAAAGGCATAAAAGAGCAAGACTGACCTCTGCAAAAGGAGCTCTGGTGGCATAGTGGTTAAAGCATTTAGCTGCTAACCAAAGGTCAGAAGTTTGAAACCACCAGCTGTTCTGTGGGTGAAAGACAAGGCAGTCTGCCTGTATGAAGATTTAAAGCCTTGGAAACTCTATGAGGCATTTCTACTCTGCCCTACAGGGTCACTATATGTCAGAATCAACTCAGTGGCAGTGGGTAGTGGTGGAGGACCTCTCCAAAGGCAGAGAAATGGAAGGAGACCAAATTCCTTTTCTTGGAGCAGGGAATTCCCTTTTATATGTGTATCCTGATTTATGTTGACCATTTACCTTGTATTTAGGGTGTTTTCAATGTTGTGCTATTATAAATATATACATATATATATATATACCATCATTGGCCAGAGATGCTTACCTCAGTACCTCCACTTACTAGTTTTGTGATTGCTGACCTTGAACAAGTTACTTATCCTTTCGGTGCTTCAGTTTCCTCAACTGTAAAATGGGATTAATAATTCTCAGCTTGTAAGTGGCTCTGAGGACCAAATGAGATAATGAATGAAAAGCACTTAGAACTTTGCTTGGTGAACAACAAGCACTAAGTAATCCTGGCTAGTTTTGTTAGATGGCAGTTGTGATTGTTGCTTTTATTATATCAAATCTTTATCATCTGCCTTGACCTCATCTTGCAACCACTAGCTGATCTCTTGATTTGGGTAGCCCACAGGTATTTCAAACACATTATACTCAAGATTGTTATCACCAAATACCACCTCTTCTCTCACTCTAACACCCCACTCATCATCTTCTCCTATGCCCCTCATCTCAAAGAATGGTACTGCCAGCCTCTTATTCTCCTAGGTAATAAACTTAGTAGATAACCAGCCATCCCAGTTTGCTCAGTACTGAGGAGGTTCCCAGCACATAGCTGTTTCCATTTTAAAACTGGTAAAGTTCTGGGAAAAGCTGGATGAGTTAGTCATCAAAATTCTTGACCCTCTCCCCCATTTCCCACATCCATTGGGCCACTAAGTTCCATAAACTCAACCTCCTGAGTCCATCCCTCCTTTCCAATGCCACCTTCAATGCTTTATCCTAGAGCTCATTGACTCCTGCCTGGGGTTTCCTCACATCATTCTTGTCTCCCTTTGCTATTCCTCTAGTGCTACTAGAGTGACTTCCTGAAAGATACAAGTCTGATTGCCCAGTCTCCTACTAAGATCTTTCAATGCCTCCCCATGTGTCCTGGTTACCTACTGCCACTCTGACATGAATATACCACAAATGAGATGACCTTAACAAACAGGAGTTTATTCTCTTACAGTTTGGAGGCTTTAAGTCCTAGTTCAAAGTGCCAGGCTCTAGGGGCTGTGTGAAATCCCCTCGGCCGTGGGCTTCAGCTCTGTCTCTTGCTCCTGGCCCACTGAAGCTAGAGGCATATCTTCACTCAGGCAGCTGCTGGCTGCTGAAGCTAACAAGCCCAAAGTCCACAAATAAAATGGCACAGTCTCTACATTACCAAACCACACAGCATGTATATTCGTGTCAGTGTGGCACTAGGCAACCAGAACACTGTGCTTTACCATTAGTCCCAACTCCTTTATACCAGTAGGATTCTGATTTGTCAAAACTGCATTAATAGACAACTCTTTTAATATAATGGAGAGCTGGTAGTGTAGTAGTTAAGGTATTTGGCTGCTAACCAAAATGTCAGTGGTCAGAACTCACCAGCTGCTTCGCAGAAGAAAGATGGGGCAATCTGCTTCCATAAATATTTACAGCCTTGAAAACTCAGTGGAGGTCACTAAGAGTCAGAATCAACTGGATGGCAGTGAGTTTGATGTTTTTGGTATTTTAATATAAGCACTCCTTTTGTATAAAAACGACAGTCACACAAATGTATTATGTTTACTAGTTTTGTTTTTCATCTAGTACTCATAACTATAATGCAAATGCCAAAAAAAAACCTTTTAATAAGAATTTTCTGTAGAATGGTAAACTATTTTTTGTTGGCAAAATGTATTGGCAAGTGTTTGAGTTGGGTTTTCTTCCCATGTGAAATAGGGGAGGAATTTGTATGTGGGCTGAAAGAAGGAGAGACAAATAACCCAGGAAAATGGAGTGAATGGAACTGGGAGAAGTAGAAGGCTATATGGCTGGGATGTAACCCTGACCTGCACCATCTGCCCCCCTCCATCAGTAACACTACTGAGCTCATGCAAGAATCGGTGCATGTGGATTGCTGTGGACTTTGCTGGAGACACTAGGCTGTGCCTCTAAATTGACTTGGGATAGCTCAAAACAGTGAGGTAAAGGATGAGATCAGAGCCAGAGAGAAATCCTGAGGAGGCCTTGTGATTGCCACAGGCCATGGAATTTGGGTCCAAGTCAAGATTAACCAGATTTCCCAGGGATGGAAAGCCCAGCTGACATCTACATTACATCACTGCTTTCTGAAGTGCATGTTTACCTCTACAGGTCCTAGTCTGGGTTCAGGTATTGAAATCCAACTGCAGTGCTGAGAGTGGAGGAGAACAATGATCTATCTACCTCAGCAAAGCTACTGTCCTTTCCCTCTGATTCTGGAGAAAGCCCTTCGCCCTTTTTGCTGCTCAGCTATTGGCCTGTGGTAGCTTCAGCTTCCTACCACAGCATACTACCCAGGCCTCCCATTCCCCTTGTCCTTACCAAAACTTGTCTGGCTTTTGTTCTCATCTTCAGACTTCATCACCAAAGATCCCTGTCACTGATCCTTTCTTCTCTCCCTCCTCTCACCCATATTTAGGAAGATTTTATTGACTAAATTGCATTTACTCATAGTTTATGTATCTTCCCATATCATAGCAATCAAATCTTCAATTAATATTTCTGATTTGCTTGAGATAATAAAATAACTTTTATTTTATAGTTGGCTTGAGATAATAAAATTAATGATGAACTGGTATAATTTCAGATAAAAGCAAAGTTTTGTGGTTTAACAATAGCTAATGTTGTGGGTAGCATAGTGCCTAAGGCATTTGACTGCTAACCACAAGGCTGGCGGTTCAAACCCACCAGTCACTCCTCGGAAGGAAGATGGGGCAATCTACTTCCGTAGTGATACTGCCTCGGAAACCCAAGGAGGGGTCACTATGAGTCAGTCCGACTCCACGGCACACAAACAACAACAATGTTATGGAAAGCTTACTAGTGCCTGGCATTATAATTGAGATACACATTATAATTAGCCCCACTTTACACATAAAAGGAACTCTGGTGGCAGAGTGCTTAAGGCATTTGACTGATAACCAGAAGGCTGGTGGTTCAAACCTACCAGCCACTCCATGGAGGGAAGACCAGGAAATCTACTTCCATGAAGATTTACTGCCTTGGAAACCCAATGGGGGTCTCTATGAGTTGGAATGCACTCAATGGCAGTGGGTTTGGTTTTTTGGTGTACACATAAGGACAGGGAAAAGATTAGCTTGCCCCGCAACACATAGCAGGCAGGCAACAAGGTTGGGGGATTTAAACCCAGGGGCTCTGAGACCAGAATTCAAGCTATTATATCTTTAACTATTGCCAACCTGGTGAAACATACAAATAAAATATTAAATTTCCTCCATTCCTTGTGAAATATAGGATCCCTGCTGTTGCAATGGTTAAAGTGCTCAGCTGCAAACCAAAAGGTCTGTGTTTCAAATCACCAGCTGCTCCTTGGGAGAAGGATGTGACAGTCTACTTCCACAAAAAAAAACACTGCCATTGAGTTGATTCTGACTCATAGTGACCCTCATTGGGTTTCCAAGGCTTTACAGAAGTAGATTGCCTCATCTTCCTCCTACAGAGCAATTGGTGGGTTTCAACTGCTGACGTTCTGGTTAGCATACAAAAACCTTACCCACTACACCACCAGAGCTCCTTTCTGTAAATACTATAGCCTGGGAAAGCCTATGATGCATTATTCTACTCTGTCTATAGGGTTGCTATGAGTTGGTATGGGGTTTGGTTTTTTTGGGTTTTGTGAAACATAGCAAAAATTTGAAGTCTGGAACTTCTGGTAAAATGGTGGAATAGAAAGACAAGCTATACAGACCCTCTTCAACAAAGAAAAGATAAGCCTACTGACAGAGATATAGAAGATAATTCTGGTGCCCTGAGCTTTGAAAGGAAGTATTCAGAAGTGGATTAGGCACCAACTAGTGGGAAAACCTAAATGAAAATAGGATCTAAGAATAAGCTCTGTTTGTCCAGGATGGCAGGGACATACAGGAAGCTGACAATGGGAAAGGAAACAGATGGTGAGTGTATATGTGCTTCCAACTAGTGAATAGAGGAGCACAGTACCCTACTTACTTATATAACACCCAAACAAAACAAAGAAAACAAAAACCTTGGGCAAGTCATTCTGAAATACAATCACCAATTAAATATAAACACAAAAACATCACAATGTCTTGGAGACAACAGAGCATCAGAGTCCACACAAAGAAGCAAGATAAAGCAGGGGAAACAAGGGAACAGGATACAGACCCAAAACACATCCCTGAGAAAAACACAGCACTGGAACTCCCTGATGAGGAATTCAAAAGAATTATATTTAGGTACCTTCAATGAATTGGAAGACAGATCAAAGAAAATACTGATGCAATTGAGGAAAACACGGATAAAAACCCAGAACAATTTTGAAAGACCATACAAGAACAAAATGACAAAATAAATGAAAAATTAGAAATGATACAAAATCTACAGATAGAAATCCAGAACATGAATACTAAATTTTCAGAAATAGATAAGACATTGAATAGGTGAAGGAGTCGAATTGATGTAATGGAAGACAGAATTAGTGAGATAGAAGACAAATACTTCAATACTTCTTTGGAAAGAGATCAATCAGAAAAAAGATCAAAACAAAATGAAGAAAACCTAAGGATCACATGGGATACCATCAAAAAGAATAACATACATGTAATAGAAATTCCAGAACAGGAAGAGACAAGTAAAACTACAGAGAAAATTGTCAAAGATTTCTTGGAAGAGAATTTCCCTGATATGATGAAAGATGAAAATATATCCATTCAAAAAGTCTAACAAACCCCAAACACGATAGATCCCAAAAGAAAATCACCAAGATATATCATCATGAAATTCACCAAAACCAAAGAAAAAGCAGCATGGGAAAAACAAAAACTTACCTACAAGGGGCAACCAAAAAGACTAAGTTCAGATTTCTCAGCAGAAACCATGCAGGGGAGAAGACAGTGGGATGATATATATAAAACCCTGAAAGAGAAAATTTTCCAACCAAGAATTATATACCCAGCAAAATTGTCCCTCAAATATGATTGTGAAATTAGGACATTTGCAGATAAGCAGAAATTAAGGGAATTTGTTAAGACCAGACCAACCTTCCAAGAGATGCTAAAGGGAGTCCTTTGGACAGAGAACCAACAACAGCAAACACCAACCATTAACACACATAATGACATAACCCAGAAACCAATACAGTTATGGAAATATCCAAAGTAAATAAGCCTACAAGATTGTAAACAGGGAATCAGAGACATCAGTTGACAAATGAAGACAACTACAAATCAAAAAGATGGAAAAAAAATTGTGTAGTTACAGAACTTCTAAAGCAAAACAACTGCAAGATAGAATGGACTATTCTAAACTTGGGGAAAAAATTATAAATCACAGGGTAACTTCAAAGAAAAATGATAAACCTTCATATCAAAATAAAAAAGAGGACCAGCATAAATATTTAGCAAATACTAAAACAATAGCAATGAAGGAAATGATAACACAATTCATAAACAAGACAAGCTCAGGACAGAAAATTACATGGAACAAAGAAATCAGCAACACCACAAAAAAGCACACAACAAAATAACAGCAACAAATTCATACTTGTCAATAATTACTATTTTAGTTACCTAGTGCTACTCTGACACGAATACACCACAAATGGTATGGCCTTAACAAACAGGAGTTTATTCTCTTACAGTTTGGGAGTGTAGAAATCCAAAGTGGTAGTTATATTTGTGTGTCAACTTGGCTGGGCCTGGTTGAGTGGCTGGGCAGCTGGTGGTAGTTATTTCCATGATGAAATTGGCAATCAACTCCATGGTGGGATCTACCACAAGCATCTGAGTAGCTGCTTTTGGGATGTAGTCTGTTTCCTGTATTGAAGGAGAAGTCTTGGGTCTCTTGGACCCTGCACGAAGTCATGTCGTTGCTCAGCAGCCTGCTATGCTCTGCCAACCTTGGGCCTTACAATGGACTTAAGTTAATGGCCTGCTGTGTGTTTGGTAACATCGGGACTGTGCCTTTTTAGTTGTCAACCTTGGGGCTTCTCAACCTCAGCAACCAGAAGCTGTCTGAGTGAAGAAATGCCTCTAGCTCCAGTGGGCCAGGAGCAGGAGGCAGAGCTGGACCCCAAGGTTGAAAAGCTTTCTCCCAGCTCTAAAGCTTGGTACTTTGAACTTGGACTTAAACCCTCCAAATTGTAAGAATAAACTCCTGTTTGTTAAGGTCATCCCATTTGTGGTATATTTCTTGTCAGAGCGGCACTAGGTACCTAGAACATCCAAGTTCAAAGTGCCAAGCTCTAGGGGCTGCGTGAAAGCCCTTTCACCTTGGGCTTCAGCTCCACCTCTTGCTCCTGGCTCACTGAAGTTAGAGGCATCTCTTCACGCAGGCAGCTAGTGGCTGCTGAGGCTAACAAGCCCAAGGTTGACAAATAAAATGACACAGTCCCAATGTTATCAAACCACATGGAAGGCCATTAATTCAAGTCCATTGTAGGTCCCAAGATCGGCAGAGCATGGCAGGCTGCTGAAGAACACACAGCTATGTGCAGGACCTAAGCATGCCATAAGCTAGAGATCATTCTCAAAGCTGTTTCTCATACACGGAAAGCAACCACATACCCAAAGGCAGCTACTCAGCTGCTCCCAGTAGATTCCACCATGGAGTTGATTACCAATCTCATCATGGGGAATTATATATCCAGCTGCCCAGCCACTCAACCAGGCTCACCCAAGTTGACATACAAACTGAACTACCACAATTACATATCTGAGAAAGGACTTGTCTCTAAAATTTATAGAAAACTCCAACACCTCAACAACAAAAAGATTAACAATCTAATTTAAAAATGGCCTGAAGACATGAATAGACATTTCACGAAAGAAGATATTCAGGTGGCCAGCAAATACATGAAGAAATGTTCCTGATCATTAGCCATTAGATAGATGCAAATCAAAACAACAATGAGAAACCATCTCAGCCCAGCACTAATGGCAAAGTTCAACAAAACAGAAAATAAGAAATGCTGGTGAGGATGTAGAGAGATTGGGACTCTCATACACTGCTGGTGGGACTGAAAAATGATACAACCACTGTGGAAAACAGTATGGCAATTCCTTAAAAAGCTGGAATTAGAAATACCACTTGATCCAGCAATCCTAATACTAGGTATATATTCTGAAGAAGTGAGAGCCAAGACAAGAACAGATATATGCTCACCCATGTTCATTGCAGCACTATTTACAATAGCAAAAACATATAAACAACCTAGGTGCCCATCAGCAGAAGATAAATAACCAAACTATGGTACATACACACAACGGAATATTATACAACACTAAAGAATAATGTAGAATCTGCAAAATACCGCATAACATGGATGAACTTGGAGGACATTATGCTGAGTGAAATAAGTCAATCACAGGACAAACATAGTATTAGTTCATTATTGTAAAAAGTCAAGGAAAGGTTTATATATGGAAGAAAACTTTCTTTGTTGGTTACCAGGGGTGGAAGGAGAGGGGAGGGAACATTGCAAAAAAAAAAAAAAAAGAAAGAAAGCTTTGACTCATATCTCTACTTTTGTTATTTCACTGTACGTAAATTATATTACAATAAAATGTATCTTATAAGAAATTTTTTGAAGCCCCTCTATCACTATCTTAGTGCACCTAAGAGTCCCCAAATTCCAAGTGATGAAGCACTATAATAAAAAATCTCTCTCAAGGTGAAAAAAAAAAATCAATGTGGTTGTGTTGATTCCAACTCATGATGACTCTGTATTACAGAGTAGAACTGAGTTCCATAGCATTCCCTTGACTATAATCATTATGGAAGCAGATCACCAGGTCTTTCTTCCACAGTGCCACTGGGTGGATTTGAACCAGGGCTTTGAATCAGTTCATTCTGGTTCAAACCCATGCTGAGAATTTGCATTTCCACCCCTGATGTACTGAATCAGAATCTACATTCTAACAAGATCGCCAGGCGATTCTTACAGGTCCCCAGGTGACTCTTATCTAAGCTCAATGGATTAGTGACCAGATCACCTGGGCATCTTGTTAAACTGTAGATTCTGATTCGGTATACCTGGGGGGGGGGGGTTGTTGTTAAGTGCCATCAAGTCGCCTCCAACTCATAGCGACCCTATCCACAACAGAAGGAAACACTGCCGGGTCCGGCGCCAGCTTGGCAATCCCCGTTGTACTTGATCCCATAGCCGAAGCCCCTGTGTCAATCCATCTAGTTGAGGGCCTTCCCTACCTAGGGTGGAAATGCAAATTCTCAGTAGGGGGTTGAACCAGACTAAACCTATCTGAATTTTAGTTTGAACCACCAACCTTTTGACTAATAGCCAAATGCAAACCATTTGTGCCACCCAGGACCTTTAAGGTGGAAGGAAGACGGGGCAGTCTATTTCCATAGTGATACTGCCTCGGAAACCCAAGGAGGGGTCGCTATAAGTCGGGTCCGACTTGATGGCACATAACAACAACAACATCAGGACCTTTAAGCTCTGGATAACCAAATCAACTCTGTAGACACTAAGAGCTAATTACAAATACAGACTTCCATTTCTTGCTTAGTGTTGTTGTTGTTATGGGCCGTAGAGTCAGAACCGACTCATAGCAACCCCTCCTTGGGTTTCCAAGGTGGTATCACTACGGAAGTAGATTGCCCAACCTTCCTTTCAAGGAGTGGCTGGTGGGTTTGAACCACCAGTCTCCTGGTTAGCAGTCCAGTGTCTTAGGCACTATTCTACCAGAGCTCCCTGCTTAGTGTGGCATGAGCTTAAATTAAGGTGGTTGTTGTCAGTTGCCATTCAGTCAGTTCTGAGTTAAAGTGGTATTAGATTTTTGTTACTATGTCTTCAATAAGCTGGTTTTACCACTTACTTCTAGACAGTTTTTTAAAAAAATCTCCTTTTTAACTTGGTTCAATCTGTTTCTTTCTTTCTTCTTTTTTTTAATTGAATACAGTACTTAAACCACTCTGTCCAAAAATATAACAGCAAAGAAGCTTCACACATTAAGCATTTACATTAACACTATGAATACTTCTGATCCTTATCAATATACAGATATGATTTTTGCCTAACTTGAAGAAATGTGTACTTACTCTTTGTGCTACTATTTTGAATTCTATCCTTTTTACTAAATATAGGTTCAGATGTTCTCATTTGACATGATTCTCATATTTGTCTTTTGAGGCTGTTACATTATGTTAATGAAGAGAGCTTGCCTCTCTACCTCCTTTTCTTCTTCTTTAAATTTTATTTATTTTGTTGTTGAGAATATACACAGCAATACATACACCAACAGCTTCTACATGTACAATTTAGTGACATTGATTATATTCTTCAAGTTGCATAACCATTTTCTGAGTTGTTCCTCCTTCATTAACATAAACTCACTGCCCCCTATCTCATCTTTCAAGTGGTTATTGTCAATTTGATCCCATATAGATAGTTCTTGAAAGACCGTAATGCTCAAGGCAGACCTTTTTACTGTTGTTGTTGTTTTTAGGTGCCGTCAAGTCATTTCTGACTCATAGCAATCCTATGCACAGCAGAATGAAACACCGCCCAGTCCCACGCCAGCTCCTCTATCCCTGCTATACTTGACCCCATCTCCCAGGCACTGTGTCAATCCATCTTGTTGAGGACCTTCCCCTCCTTCCCCAACCCTCCACCTTACCAAGTATGATATCCTTCTCCAGGGAATGGTCCCTTCTGACAACATGACCAAAATAGTGAGATGAAGTCTGGCCGTTCTCACTTCCAAGGAGCATTCTGGCTGCACTTCCTCCAGGACAGATTTGTTAATTCTTTTAGTAGTCCATGGTATTTTCAGCATTCTTCACCAGCACTGCATCTCAAAAACATCAATTCTTCTTCAGTCTTCTTTATTCATTGTTCAGATCTCACATGCATATGAGGCAATTGAAAATATCATGGCTTGTGTCAGTCACACCTTAGTCTTTAAGGAGATATCTTTGCTCCTCAGCACTTTAAAGAGGTCCCTTGCAGCCGGCTTGCCCAGTGCTGTACGTCATCTGATGTCCTGACTGCTGCTTCCATTGGCGTCAATTGTAAAACCAAGCAATGTGAAGTCTTTGACAACTTCAATCTTTTCTCCGTTTTTCATGATGCTGCTTATTGGTTCAGTTGTGAGGAATTTTGTTTTCTTTATATTGAGATGTAATCCATACTGCAGACTGTATTCTTCAATCTTCATCAGTAAGTGCTTCAAGTCATCCTCACTTACAGCAAGCAAAGTTGTGTCATCAGCATATCACAGGTTGTTAATGATTCTTCCTCCAATCCTGATGCCATGTTCTTCTTCATATAGTCTGGATTATTTGCTCAGCATATAGATTGAATGAGTATGGTGAAAGGATACAACCCTGATGCACTCCTTTCTTGATTTTAAACCATGTAGCGTCACCTTGTACTGTTTGAACAACATCCTCCTGGTCTATTTACAGGTTCCTCATGAGTAAAATTAAGTGTTCTGGAATGCCCCTTCTTCTCAATGTTATACACAATTTGTTATGATCCACACTATCAAATGCTTTTGCATAGTCGATAAAACACAAGTAAATATCTTTCTGGTATTCTTTGCTTTCAGCCAAGATCCATCTGACATCAGCAATGATATCCTTTTTTTCCATGTCCTTTTCTGAATCCAGCCTGCGCTTCTGGAAGTTTTCTGTCAATATACTGTGCAACCATTTTTGAATTATCTTCCGTAAGATTTTACTTGTTGTTGTTGTTGTTGTTATATGCCGTCGAGTCGGCCCCGACTCATAGCGACCCCTCCTTGGGTTTCCGAGGCAGTATCACTACGGAAGTAGGATTGCCCAACCTTCCTTCCGAGGAGTGGCTGGTGGGTTTGAACGGCCAGCCTTCTGGTTAGCAGTCAAGTGCCTTAGGCACTATGCTACTTGCATACATTAATTATATTGTTTGATAATTTCCACATTCTGTGGGATCACCTTCCTTTGGAATGAGTACAAATATGCATCTCTTCCAGTCAGTTGGCCAGGTAGCTGTCTTCCAAATCTTTTGGTATAACTGAGTCAGTGCCTCTAGTGGGGCATCCGTTTGTTGAAACATTTCAATGGGTATTCTGTTAATTCCTGGAGCCTTGTTCTTAGCCAATTCCTTCAGTGCAGCTTTGACTTCTTCCTTCAGTACAATTGTTTCTTGATCGTATGCCACCTGAAATGGATGATCAACCAATTCTTTTTGGTACAGTTAAACTAAACTATTGTTTGACCTTAAGAAGACTTCAGGGGTTATCTTTGGTTGAAGGTTTTTTTGTCCTTTTTTTTAAGAAAAAAAGAAGGAATGAGTTTTTCCATTGACTAATTTTTAACTTTTTTTTGAGATGTGGGTGAAAGTTTACAGTGCAAATTGATTTTCCATTCAACAATTCATATACATTTTGTTTTGTGACATTGATTGCAATCCCCACATCATAACAACACTATTCCCACTTCTTCCCTGTGTTCCTGTTTCCATTGCTCCTTCTTTCCTGTCCCTCCCTGCCTTTTGAGCTTTATCCTTGAGCATGATTGATGTTCTAAAGAGTGGGTACCTCCCTGGTGTTATTGTTCACCTTATAGACCTGTCTATCATTTGGTTAAAAGTTGAGCCATGGTGGTGAGTTCAGTTCCAGGCCCAAATGGTATCTAAGAACCATATTCTTGGAGGTCCCAGCAGTTTCCGTCAGACCAGTAAGCCTGGTCTTTTTTATGAGTTTGAGTTTTGTTCCACATTTTTCTCCAACTCTATCTAGGGCCTCCTGTTGTGATGCCTTTCAGAGTGGTCAGCAGTGGTAGCTGGGCACTATCTAGTTCTTCTGGTCTCCGAGTCTCCACCTTCCAATTTGAAGTTATAGAGTGATGTGCTCTGGTGGCACAGTGATTAAAACATTCAACTGTTAACCAAAAGGTTAGCAGTTCAAAATCACCAGCCACTCCACAGGAGAAACATGAGATAGTCTGCTTCTGTAAAGATATACAGCTTTAGAAATCCTATGGGATAGTTCTACTCTGTTCTGTAGGGTCACTATAAGTTGGAATCAACTAGGTGGCAGGGGGTTTGATTTTTTTGAGAAGTCCCTGGGTGATGTAGACAGTTAACACATTCAGCCCTAAATCAAAAGTTAGTGGTGAGAGTCCACCAAGAGACACCTTTGAAGAAAGACTTTGTGATCTCTTCTGAAAGATCACAGCCATGAAATTTGGAGCACAGTTCTACTCTGAAACACATAGGTCACTATAAGTCAGAGTCAACTGACTGGCAACAGGTTTTAATTTTTCATAATGTTAACTATAAACATTTTTAAGTTTTTGTTTTATTTCTTTTAACAAATAACTTTAGTTTCTTTTTGAATTATTTACTTAGGATATTTTCCCAAAAGTGGAACTACCAAGCCCAAGTATTAAAAAAAGAAATAAAAAACCCACTGCCATCGAGTCTACTCCAACTCATAGCAACCCCCATTGGGTTTCCAAGGCAGTAAATCTTTACAGAAGTAGATTGCCCAGTCTTACTTCCACAGAGTGGCTGGTGGGTTTGACCCACCAATCTTCTGGTTAGCAGTCAGATGCCTTAGGCACTGTGCTAACAGAGCTCTTTAAACCCAAGTACATTGTTGTTGTTGTTGTTGTTATTTTGCCGTCGAGTCGGCCCTGACCCATAGCGACCCCTCCTTGGGTTTCCGAGGCAGTATCACTACAGAAGTAGGATTGCCCAACTTTCCTTCCAAGGAGTGGCTGGTGGGTTAGAACCACCAGCCTTCTGGTTAGCAGTCAAGTGCCTTAGGCACTATGCTACCAGAGCTCCTAAACCCAAGTACAGCAGATGGGAAAAGCATGAACATTGGAGTTAAGCCTGCATTTAAGTCCTTTCTCCAGAACTTACTCTCAGGTGGCTTTAGACATATTGCTTAATCTCTTTCTAAGCCTCATAAATCAAATCATAATAATACCATCCCCACAGAGTAGTTATAAGGATTAACAATAATATTTAAGACACCAAATACTAATAGACCATCCCTAAATGGAGGCAGCTGTTGTTAGTGTTACTGATTTAAGACTTCTTATTCTTCTTTTTTTTTTTTTTTTTGCAAGTTATCATCTTATTTTCCAGAAAGTGGCACAATATATAGATTACTTATTAATGAAGACTTAATGATTTAGACTGATCAGGGTTTAATTTGTTTTCCCTTCAAGGTATTTTTATGGGATTACTCAGAGATAGTATATCTTAGCTCAAAAGTTATGGTGGAATTTATCAACTAACCATATTTAGGGGAGGGAGGCTAATACAAATAATATTTAGTCCCTTCACCTCAGTCCCATATTAATAGCTACCATTTATTAGGCACTCTTTACATGCCAGGCACAGTGTAAGAAACTATTGTGTTTTCTCACTTCATCCTCAGAATCATTTGAATTATGGATCATAACCACCACCTGACTCACAGCAAAGTTACATAAATGGTGCTGCACTATACAGTTAAAGCAGATTCCTAGGGGATGCAAGTGGTTTGCAATTGGCTACTAACCTAAAAGTTGGAGGTTCAAACCCATCCAGCAGTGCTGCAAAAGAAAGGCCTGACAATCTGCTTCTTTAAAAATTAGAGCCAAGAAAATTCTTTGAATCAGTCTACTATAAAACATATGGAGTCTTCCTGAAACGGAATTAACTCAACAACAATGGGTTTGGTTAAGGGGACAGCTAGAAGAAGCTAGGTTCAGTTTCAAACACAGGTCTATGTGACTCCAAAGCTCACATTCTCCTTCTTACACCAGGCTGCTTCCCAGAGAAGAGAATAAGCATCTAAAAAGTCATTTTGGCACGCAGACACACAGGAAAGATCCCGGGTCAGGCTTGAGAACTCTAGGATCTACTGTTTTGACAATCATTCTTTGCTAGACCCCTGTAATGGAAACCATAACATACTCATTCTCAATGCAAACAGTTCAGCAAGGACTCCCCCACCCTCAGCTATCATTCCCAGACAAGTTTAATAACCTTAGACAAGTTTCCTAACCTCTTCAATCTATAAAGTGGGAATAATAATAGAATCCAACACAAAATTCTCAGTTGTTGCCATTAGTAAGTGCCATCAAGTTGACCCTACAACAGAACAAAACAGAGCCCAGTCCTGCACCATCCTCCCATCATTGCCAAGTTTGAGCCCACTGTTGCAGTCACTGTGTCAATCTATTTCATTAAGGGTCTTCCTCTTTTTCACTGACCCTCTTTTCACCAAGAATTATGTCCTTCTCTAGGAACAAGTTCCTCCTGATAACATGTCCAAAGTATGTGAGACAGAGTTTCACCATCCTTTTTTCCAAGGAGCATTCTGGCTCTACTCCTTGGAAGTAGAGATTTGTTAATTCTTCTGGCAGCCTATGGTGCATTCAATATTCTTTGCCAGCATCATAATTCAAAGGCATCAATTCTTCTTTCTTCTTTACTCATTGTCCAGCTTTTGCAAACAATACCATGGCTTGGGTCAGGTGCACTTTAGTCCTCAAGAGACATCTTTGCTTTTAAACACTTTAACATTTGATTTCATGAATGCTGCTTCCATGAGCATTGATTGTGTATTCAAGTAAAACAAAATCCTTGACAGCATCAACATTTTCTCTATCATGATGTCTATTTATGCAGATTTTAAAATTCTCAGTTAAGAGAATTAAATGAGCTAATGAATGACAGGAGGCTGTCTTTTGAACAAAACAAGGGGACACTGCATAGTTTAAAATCAAGAAGGGTGTGTGTCAGGGTTGTATCCTTTCACCATACTTATTCAATCTGTATGCTGAGCAAATAATCCAAGAGGCTGGGCTACATGAAGAAGAAGGTGGCATCAGGATTGGAAGAAGGTTTATTAACAACCTGTGATACACTGATGACACAACTTTGCTTGCTGAAAGTGAGGATGACTTGAACCACTTACTGATGAAGACTGATGAATAGTCTACAGTATGGATTATACCTCTACATAAATAAAACAAAAATCCTCAAAACTGGACCAATATGCAGCATCATGATAAATGGAGAAAAGATTGAAGTTGTCAAAGACTTCACATGGCTTGGTTCTACAACTGACACCAATGGAAGCAGCAATCAGAACATCAGATGATGTATAGCACTGGGCAAGGTGACTGCAAAAGACCTCTTTCAAGTGCTGAGGAACAAAGATGTCTCCTTGAGGACTAAGGTGTCATGTTATTTTCATTTGCCTCATATGTATGTGAGAGCTGGACAATGCATAAAAAAGACCAAAGAAGAATTGATGCTTTTGAGTTGTGGTGCTGGCAAAGAATGCTGAAAGTACTATGGACTACTAAAAGAACTAACAAATCTGTCCTAGAGAAAGTGCAGCCGGAATGCTCCTTGGAAGCGAGAATGGCCAGACTTACTTCATCTCACCTACTTTGGTCATGTTGTCAGAAGGGACCATTTCCTGGAGAAGGATGTCATGCTTGGTAAGGTGGAGGGTCGACAAAAGAGGGGAAGGCCCTCAACAAGATGGATTGATACAGTAGCTGCAGCAATGAGCTCAAGTATAGCAAGGATCATGGAGCTGGCACAGGACCGGGCGGTGTTTCGTTTTGCTGTGCATAGGGTTGCTATGAGTCGGAGACGACTTGACAGCACCTAACAATATAACAACAGCGATGTATGTACAGGAGTCCCTGAGTAATGCAAATCATTAAGCACTCAGTCAAGTCTGGCTATTCAAACCCACTTCAGGTACCTCAGAAGACAGATCTAGTGACCTTCTTCCTAAAGGTCATAGCCCTGAAAACCCAATGAAGCAGTCCTACTCTGTACACACAGGGTCACCATGAATCAGAATCTACTCAGTGGCAACCAACAACCACCACAATGTATGTAAAATTTATTAGAACAGTTCCTGGGACCTAGTAAATGTTCAATACATGCTACCTATTATCACAAAAACAATTTCTCATTACTGAATGAAGAACTAACCTATTCCAGATTAGGTGTCATTGCCTTGATCTCTTTTCTCCCTTACACATCCCCCCAACCCACTCCCTCTGATACAAAAGCTGTTTGGAAAGGTTTCTGCCTGAGGTTAGGAATTTGTGGAAAACAAAAACAAAATTAAACCAACCAGGTTATAAAAATTCCTTTTCGCCATGATGGCTTTAAGCCAGGTATGCTGCCAATCAGAATGCATGAGCCAAGGAGAGATGAAGGGTACACATCCCTTCCAAAAACTCCACTGTCAGGATCAATTTCTGGCATACAATCAGAGCTCACTTCCTCCATGATAGGGCAAGCAGATATGCAGTTCTTGTTGACCCATATAGCCCTACAGAGGCCAGACACAGGTCTCCAAGTTTCAACCAGCCTGGCATTTCCACCATGGGAATGAAGGCAGACCAAGGTGGCGCCAGGTTGGTCCCCTCTCACATAATGCAACATATCCATCCCCAAGTATGGTAGAGGGATGCAACATGACAAGGAAAGTTCAGCAGGACACTCATGACATGCACAGAGGTCAATGTAGGGAAAGAGAGCTCAGCATTACAGGTAGAGGGAGAAGTGTCAAGGTCTTAAGGGAGCGAAGTGAGTAGAAGTGGATGGAAAGCCATGTAAGCTGGACAGGAGAGAGCCAGGGGGAGAGTGGTACCAGGTGAGATTTCAGAGGTGTGGTGGGGAGAATTTCAGGCTTTAGTAAATAAAATGGAATATTTTAAACAAAAAAAGCCATCATCAGATTTGCTTTTCTAAAAGATGTGTTCCACAAATATTCTTAACCACCTACTACAGATTATTCAAGGTACTGAGAAGAGTACTATGAAAAAAAAAATAACTTACTGAACATTCAGTTTAGCATGGAAATCAATCCAGTAGCCAATTAATTATAATATAAAGTAGAAAGACACATGTTTCATCACAGAAGACCTGTAAATGGAGTACATGGGATTCACAGGCATAAGAGGGTATTTCCAAATGAGGAGCTAGAAATCTTCATGAGGAAGGTAGAATTTGAACATAGAGGCATTTACACACCTAGGTAACATAGCCTGTTAAGTTAAGAGTGTATACATTGCCATTTGACAGTCTGGGCCCAAGCCTGTCTCTGCCACTTATTAGTTGTGAAACATTGGGCAAGTTGCTTCACCTCTCTGATTATTTTTATTTTTCATTTGAGGCAGCCCTTAAAGGAAAAACAGGATTTGGAAATGCAAAACTGGGGAAAAGAGTTTTAAAGATGGGAGACATAACAGGGAAGAGTATCAGTAAAGACACAGAGTTTGGACACTGCCCAGCTTGTAAGCAGAAGAGTAAAGTATCTTCGTTTGGCTGGAAAAAAAAAGTGTGCTTAAGAATGATGGAGTAGACAAAACCTACTATACAGCCACAGTAGTCAAAACTGCCTGGTATTGTTCAATGACAGATATATAGACCAATGGAATAGAATTGAGAACCCAGATATAGATCCATCGACCTATAGTCAGCTGATCTTTGACAAAGGCCC
>NW_006922187.1:321799-322676 GCF_000298275.1 Orycteropus afer afer | reverse complement strand
AATGACATGAGACAAAGTATATGCAAACTGCTGTATGAAAAGTGAATTTACTCTGTAAATCTTCACCCAAATCAAAATAAAATTTAAAAAAAAAAAAAAAAGAATGATGGAGTAGAGAAGGGTATGAACATTTTTTGAGTGGCCTCCAGGTGACAGAGTACCACACACAATAAGTGATTTAATCTTTTAACCTTCACCACAACCTCACATCAAAAAAATCCAAACCCAAAAAAACCCACCACCTTCAAGTCAATTCCGACTCATAGCAACCCTATATGACAGAATAGAATTGCCCCCTAGGATTTCCAAGGCTATGTATCTTTAGGGAAGCAGACTGCCTCATCTTTCTCTCACAGAGCAGCTGTTGGTTTCAAACCACCAACCTTTTGATTAGTAGCCAAATGCTTTAACCGCTGCACCACCATATCTCCTTCAAAACCTCACAAGGAAGATGTAATTTCCCTCATTTTACACAACAAGAATCTCATGTTCTGAGAGGTTGAGTAGTTTGACCAAGTTTGTAAGTGTTGAACCCAGTCATCTGACCCCAAAGCTCACACTCATTCCACTATGGCCACACTTAGACCTCCCCAAGGCCTACTACGAAAGAACAGGGCAGCACCTTCTCCTGAGCTATGTGCATGCTCCCAAAGCACAGAGATTTGCTATCACTGAGGACTTTCAAAAGTCTGATCCACAGCTGGAGAGGTATTCTGAAAAAATATATGTTATAAATGTATTAAATTGTGTCCTCCAATAAGATGAGTTGAAGTCCTAATCCCTATACCTGTGAATGTGACTTTGGGGAAACAGCCAATAACAAGTTGCCATCAAGTCGATTCAGACTCATGTTGTTGTTGTTGTTGTTAAGTGCCGT
>NW_006922187.1:301885-319209 GCF_000298275.1 Orycteropus afer afer | reverse complement strand
AAACACCAGAGGCTCAGCCTCAAAACTCACGTCTACATGTCACCACAGTAGGACAAACCGACAGACAAGTTTGTCCTGCTGTTGGAGACCTCTCGTATCCTCCCCACCTGGGTCCCTGTGGTGACCCTATATATGTCAGAGTAGAACTGTGCTCTATAGGATTTTCATTGTCTGATGTTCTGGCAGTAGATCACCAGGCCTTTCTTCTGAGGCATCTCTTTGGGTGGACTTGAACCACCAGCTCTTTTGTTAGCAACTAAGCATGTTAACCATTTGTGCCATCCAGAACTCCTTGGGGAAACAGAGTCTTTCTTTCTTTCTTTCATGATATTATCACTGAAGTTACTAAGGTCATACCAGAATACAATGGGTCTTAATGCCATATGACTAACGCAACGCAACCACTGCCGTGGAGTCGGATCCAACTCACAGAGAGCCTTCCTTGGGTTTCCAAGGCAGTATCACTATGGAAATAGATTGCCCAACCTTCCTTCCAAGGAGTGGCTGGTGGGTCTGAACAGCCAGCCTTCTGGTTAGCAGTCAAATGCCTTAGACACTATGATGCCAGAGCTTCTGCCATATGACTGTTGTTGTTGTTGTTGTTGTTATGTGCCATCGAGTCGGCCCTGACTCATAGCGACCCCTCCTTGGGTTGCCAAGGCAGTATCACTACGGAAGTAGATTGCCCAACCTTCCTTCCAAGGAGTGGCTTGTGGGTTTGAACCACCAGCCTTCTGGTTAGCAGTCAAGCGCTTTAGGCACTATGCTACCAGAGTCATATGACTAGTGTTTTATAACAGAGCCATATGACTAGTGTCTTATAAAAGAGGAGAACAGACACACAGGAGGAAGACACCATGTGAAAATACATCTACAACCTGCAAAGGATTGCTGAATATTGCAGCAAAGGAACACCAAGAACTGCTCACAGCCACTAGAAGCTAGGATAGTGGCATAGACATGGTCAATACCTTGATTTGGACCTCTAGCCTCCAGAGCTGTGGGACCATTCATTTGCATTCTTTAAAACCATCTACTTTTGTGGTATTTTGTCTGACAGCCCTTGGACACTAAGATAGTATTTTAAAACAGCTTTGAGCAAAAGACATTTTCAGACCTAGCACAAAGCCTTCCAAAGCAGACTTTGGAAGAGGAGTTCAACATTCATTCAGAGGTGTAAGATCTCTGGTGGTTTTTAAAGCATCAGTCAGTATTACTTTATATTCACACCTTTATGTTACCTTGGAGTAGTAACAAATTAAGCTGGAATTAGCTATTCACACTGAATGATTTTAGAAAGCTTACTACCACTCCCACAGCTTGGCTTCTTTAAATTCCTTGCCTGAGAAAGCAGAGTTGATGAAAACTACATTGAAAGAAGGTGCATAAATTACTCCATCATTCTGGACCCTTGCTTCCAGAATTCCTTTACCTTCAGTTCTCCTAGCGAGCAATCAAATAAAAAGGAAGAAATGTAGGCAAGGGGAAAAAAAACTTGGTTCTGACCAAAAAGAACCACTAAGGACAAAGTAAACTGTGCCTTTTACATTGCAGTGTAAATACTGCTGGGGGGTGGAGGTGGGGGGGAGTATGTCTTTGAGAACGGGAATGGACAGTTGAGAGAGAATTGACATTTGGCAAGTTTAAAAATAGATACTCCAATAGACAGAGCATCTGCCCACTAAAAATATGAATCAACACACAGGCTCTCTGCACTCCGAGAACCCTGACCAGGTTATTCGGCTACTTGATAATGTCCTATTTTTAGGGCTGTGGAGCCAGGAAAAACAAGCTGACTTCAGAGGCTCAATTAACCACGTAAAGCAAGGACACGCAGAGTATGTCTCCAAAGTACCTAGAAATAAGGCAATCTACTTCCATAGTGATACTGCCTTGGAAACCCAAGGAGGGGCCACTATGAGTTGGGTCCGACTTGACGGCACATAAAAACAACAAAATACAGGACAAGTTTTTGTGGCAAAGTGATGATACTGTAGCTTTTATAGGTTGCTGAGGTGAAAGGAGAGGAAGTTGAGAGAATAACGTATTCATTCTTATTTTGATGGTAGAGACATCTGTTGTTAGAATAGGAGGGCCCTTCGGGACCGCCTTGTTGCTAGCTGCCTCCAGGTGGGTCCCCGACTTGTGGCAATCCCATACACCATGGGATCAGACTGTTGTGATACTTAGGGTTTTCGTTAGCTAATTTTTGGCAGTAGATTGCCAGGCTTTTCTTCCTAGTCTGTATTAGTATAGAAGCTCCACTGGAACCTGTTCAGCATCACAGCAACACCAAGCCTCCCCTGACAGATGGGTAGTGGCTGCCCACGGGGTACATTGGTCAGGAATCAAACCCAGGCCTCTCACCTGGAAGGTGAGAATTCTACCACTGAACAGAGACTGCCCAAGACTAGATATTTTATGGGTTTGGTTGCCCAGAATCTGATCCCTCGGATTCATATGCTGGGATGTCTCCATCTTAAGAGTGTTGATCGGCAGCAAAGTCTTTCTCCTTCTCTAAAAAGCTCTGCTTCCCCAGTCCCCTCTGTTCTGGTTACCTAGTGTTGCTCTGACAGGAATATACCACAAATGGGATGGACTTAACAAACAGGAGTTTATTCTCTCACAGTTTAGAGGCTTTAAGTCCAAGTTCAAAGTGCCAAGGTCTAGGGGCTGGGTGAAAGCCCCTCAACCTAGGGGTCCAGCTCTGCCTCCTGCTCTCAGCCCACTGGAGTTAGAGGCATTTCTTCACTCAGACAGCTGCTGGCTGCTGAGGCTGAGAAACCCAAGGTTGACAAGTAAAATGGCACAGTCCCGATGTTACCAAACCACACAGCAGGCCATTAATTTAAGTCCATTGTAAGTCCCAAGGTTGGCAGAGCATGGCAGGCTTCTGAACAACGACACAACTACATGCAGGGTCCAAGCATGCCATAAGCTAGAGACCATTCCCCAAGGCTTCTGCTTATATACAGGAAGCAGACCATATTCCCTACGGCAGCTACTCAGCTGCTCACAGTAGATTCCACCAAGGAGTTGATTACCAGTCTCATCACAGGAAATACTACATCCAGCTGCCCAGCCATTAAACCAGGTCCAGCCAAGTTGACACACAAACTGAACTACCACACCCTCTAATCCCCAACACTTCCCATCTCCTTTCACCCTCCCATACAAAACAGTAGCTAGGGCTCTACCATATGACCTAGCTCAAAACCTCAGATGCACCTGCTCAGGTTTTTGAATCAGGAATTAATGATACAAAGAAGGAGGGAGAGTGGAGATTCTTTCCAAGAGTAGCAGCAAAGGCTGCAGGCAGCATCCAGTTCCTAAGGGCAGCATGGCCAAGGGTGCCAACAAGAGTGTCCAGTGCCCACTGCTGGCAGAGGTGCCAGCTGTGATGTACCATGTTCCCTGGCACAGTGGCTGAGGTGGCCTTTGGTCAGGCAGTCTGACCCCTCACTAATATTCTGGCCCTCATTGTAGGTGTGCAGTCTTCCTTGTCCTAGCCTGTTTTTTAGGCCTAGTTTTTCAGTAATCCTGTGAACTAGCCAATATCCTTTCAATTAGTTCATTTGCTGTTTAAATGGCCCAGAGGTATTTGTATTCTATGCAACTAAGAACCCTCACTGTCATAACAATCTGACCCTATCATTTTATAGATGCAATTAAGAATGAGAGCACACACAGCAGGTTAGCATCAAATCCAGGCCCAGAAAGTAGCTCTCTTGGCTCATAGTTTTGTGTGCTTTCCCCCACATAATGCAGATCTACAGAAGCACCTAGGGTGCCTATGGGTGTGGCACTCTGTGTCCTTGGCATGCCTTTTCACTTCTCTCCTGCCCAGGAGTTGCCTATATCTTTCCTGAGTCATTCCAAATGTCATAACCTACCTACCTTCAGTCACTTTCCTTCTAGGCCCTTCCAGGTCAAAAATTCCCTTCAAGCTCTTCCTTCCAAAAATTATTTCTGAGCACTTACTATGTGACTGGAGTACCTGTGTTACACAAATGGTTTAGTGTTCAACGACCAGTCCAAAGATTGGGAGTTTGAACCCACTCAAAGGTGGATTGGGAGACAGACCTGGTGACATGTTTCCAAAAGGTCACAAATTTGAAAACCTTATGTAACAGTTCTACTCTGTACATGTGAGGTCACCATGAGTCGGGATCAACTCCATAGCAACTAACAACAACTATGTGCCTGGCACTACACTATACTCTAAGAATCCTAGGCGAAATAGACTTGGGACTCATGAATATTACCACCCAGTGGGGAAAACAAACATTAATCAAATAATCATGCAAGCATATAATTACAAAATGAAAATAACAAAGAAATGAAAGGGATAGGCTGTTAGGGCAGCATGTGGAGCATACAGAGGTCGAGAAATTCTCCCTGAGAATGTAATGTTTGAGCTGGGATCTAAAGGTTGATTAAGTTAATTTGGTAAAAAATGGTGAGGAGGGTTTCCAGGTAGAGACTGGCATTCCACAGCTCCTGAGGTAGGAGAAACATGAAAGCAGGAACTGAAAGAAAACCAATGTGGCTGAGCAAGGAGAAAATGAAAAGAGCTGGGACTAAAAAGTGGGAGGGTGGGGCTAGATCTTTTAGGGTTTTATGGGTCTTGTTAAGGATTTTGCTCTTTACCCTCAGGATAGTGGGCAACCACTGAATGATTTTAAGCAAAGGAATGGCATGGTCATACTGTGTTTTGAGAAGATCGCTCTGGCTGCCCTATAGAGAATGAATTGGAAGAGAGGTAAGAGTGGACAAATGCAAAACAATCAGCACACTGTTGCCATAGTTCAAGAGAGAGATGATGGTAGCTTAGATTTTAGGAGATAGCAATGGAGAAGGAGAGATGTGGTTGGACTGGAGAAATACTCAGGTAAAATAAACAGTACTTGATGTTTGGGGAGATGGAAGAGAAAGTGTTAAGAATGATGCTTCATTTCCAGATAGACACTGTAGAAAGGCCGTTTTTTAGATGGAACATCATGAGTGTGGTTTTAAATAAGTTGAGTTTGAGGTGCCTTTTAGATATTCCAATGGAAATGTAGATATATATGGATCTGAGTCTCAGAAGAGAAGATTGTGCTAAACACACAAATTTGAGTGATGTGTTTATATAGATGATAATTGAAGTCATCATGTTGATAAGTTCACTTGAGGAGGGAGAGATTATAGAAAGACAAGAAAAAGAGTCTTAGGAAAAAGCCTTTAGAAACTATAATATTTACAGATCATATAAACTCTAGACAAACTCACTGCCATTGAGTCAGATCTGACTCATAGCGACCTCTCCTCAGGTTCCTGAGGTGGTATCATTATAGAAGTAGATTGCTCAACCTTCCTTCCAAGGAGTGGCTAGTGGGTTTGAACTGCCAGCCTTCTGGTTAGCAGTCAAATGCCTTAGGCATTATGCCACCAGAGTGCCTAACAATCATACAGAAGAGAGTAATTCCAGCAAAGAATATTAAGAAGGAGAAGCCAAAGAAGGAAGAGGAAAACCAGGAGAATGTGTTTCACAAATTCCAAGGGCAGCAAGTATTTTGAGAAGGAGTTGGTGTCAATAGCTTCAAAGGTTGCTGAGAGGTCAAGTAAGCTGAGGACTGAAAACTTGCCAATTGTCTCTACTAATACAGAAGTCCATGTTTAACTTAGAATGATTTAATTTCATGGTGGAAATGGAAGCCAGGATGAAGTAAGATGAGCAATGAGGAGTGATTGAGAGGTAAGAAAATAATGACAACAAGTCAAGACAATTCTTTTGACGAGTTTCACCATGAAAGAGACAAGGGAGATATGGGGTATAGGGGAAAGGGATCCTGGGAAAAGTCTTCAGTATGTAAGAGGCTTGAGCATGTTTAAATGCTGAAGAAAGGATACATCAAAAAAATAAAATAAATAAATAAGGTGAAATAATTTTTATAAAACTGATTTGAAATTTGTTAATGGTAAGGTTAAGATCATTCATCACTCCCAAAACATTAATGTTTTTATGTGGGTATTCAGTGACTAAACCCAAAGTAATAGCTGATGTAGGACTCTCTAGCTTCATCGCACTGCCCTAGGCAAAGTTAACTGTCTTATCTTTTTTTTTTTTTTTTATGTTTAATTTTATTTTATTTATTATGATTTGGGTGAAGATTTACAGAGCAAATTCACTTTCCATACAGCAGTTCACATATACTTTGTCTCATGTCATTGACCACAGCTTACAACGTAACAGCTCCCCTCCCACTTCCTCCCCATAGTTACCTCTTCCCAGTGACCATCCCTCCATACTCTCCTGCCCCCTGAGCTGTCTCCCTGTGCATAAGCAGCCCTTCCTTCTCCCATGATTATTATCTCCAAGGTGTGTGTCTACTTGAGGTAAATGTTTAACTCACATGCCTGTACATTGTTTGGCTGGAAACCACAGGTGTGGGTTCAATTCCAGACCTGAAGGGCAGCTAGGGGCCATAGTCTCAGTGGTTCCACCAGGCTCTATTGGACCAGCAAACCTGGTCCCCACCTTCTTTTTTCTTTTTCTTCCAAATGATTTTCAGTTTTCCACATTGTTCTCCCTCTCTATCCAGGATCTCCTACATCCCTTCCAAGTGGATGACAGTGGTAGCCGGGCACCATCTAGTTCTTCTGGTGTCATACTTGTATAGGTTGCAGATTGGATGGTGTACCAGTCGCTAGGACTGATTGTTTCCATTAATTTTGGTTTTCTTCATCTTTGCTCTGGACAAGGAGAGACCCATCGTTGCATCTAGATGGCAGCTTGCTAGCTTTTAAGATCCCAGTTGCTACTCGACAAAGTAGGAGGTGGAACAATGTTTTGTATAGTATGTTATGCCAATTGAGCTTGATGTCCCCTGCGACTATGGTCCCAAGCCCTCAGGTTCAACTACTCAGTCGCTCTGGGTAGCTGGCTGTGACCAAGCTTGCCCCTTGTCAGCTCTACTATACACCTGGGAATTCTGATCATTCACATAAACTTATAGGACCATTGTCTGCCAACCCTATATATGATCTTGGATACACTCCCCATTTCATAGACATACCTAATCGTTTAGCTTGTCCACCTATATATCCATCCATATACCCATGTTTCCCTTCACTTACAACTCAGTTAACTGTCCTATCTTGTGTGCACCAACACTTGATTCATGTCTGTTGCACTATTTCCAAAGTTGCACTGTGATTCTCCACTCATTGTATGTTCCTAAAGCGATGCTGTTAATTGCTATTGAGCTGATTCTGACTCGTGGTGCCCCATGTGTGTAGACCAGAACTATTCCACAGTAGTAGGCTGTGACCTTTCAGAAGCAGATCACCAGGCCTGTCTTCCAACAAGCCTCTGGGTAGGTTCAAACTGCCAACTTGTCAGGAAGGACCATATTTGACCCATCTTTGTGTCCCTAGGACTGAGTATAGCATCTGGCAGGACGATGGCATTGTGTAATTCAGAGTGCACTGGAGCTGAGTAATGACGTGGACCTGCATGGCTCATTGCCCTCAATAAATATTTATTGATGAGCAAGCAAACAACAACAAAAACAAGATAGAAACATGGCCTCTAAAAAGAGAAAACTGGAGTTTGGAAGGTACTTTTCACCTTCCATCAAATCTCACCCACCTGGAGACAAAGGTAATCTCTGCTTTTCCTCAAAGCAGTATAACTTCTGATTGACCCTCAGTGACAGTGATATGTGCCTGTCAAGCTCTGCCAGGTACAATCCAGGATGAGGATGCTGTGCTAGAAAGGGTTGCTCTCTGGGATGAAAGACCTAGCTAAGCCAGCTCTTTTTTGGCCAAGATAATTTCTCAGTAAATCCAGGCCTCCTGATTCATCCTTTGTCTGAATGCCTTGCAAAATGGAGCATCATTCTGCATGAATGGACCATAAATCATCCCAAACTTGGAGCAATTGTTTCAAGTCTGGGACATATGAACCCAGTCTAAGAGTGCATGCATGATCTTCTCTTGTTCCTTGATTCCTCACATAGGCCAGGTTTGGTTGATTTCATTGCTCTCTGTGAGAAAAAAGGAACCACAAGTTTCTAATCCACTTTTACCTTCACTTCTGAATAGTCTTATCCAGAGGGAATCTGTTGAGTCAAAATTTTCTTTCATCTGGAGTATCAAGCTCACTGACATTAATTGGCAATACTCACTCTTTTGACATCCCCCAATACACTCTCCTCTGTTCTGTGCCCTGCACTGTGTCTCAAGGAGCTACCTGCTAAGGGTCATATCCCTTGGGCTCTCTTGCCCTCTAGCTTCTGGTTGTGTTTGGCCAATGGGAGGCACTGGGTGGAGATGGAAAGCTGGAGGAGTGTGGGGTCAATATATTGTTCCCCTATTCCTCCCTGCTTCAGCACAGTGGTCTGGTAATGGTTGCTTCCTTCTGCAACCTCAGTTCCTGCTGGGCATTCTCATTTTCAAGAAGTCAGCTCCCATGAGGCCCCTTCAGGGTGGCAGAGATTTCTCACTGTGGTTAGTCCCTGGCCACCTCAACAGCCTGCATTGTTTCTTTAACCTATCCTTACTTCCATCATTGTTGCTGTTATGTACCATCGAGTTGGACCCAACTCATAGTGACCCCTCCTTGGGTTTCCGAGGCAGTATCACTATGGAACTAGATTGCCCCATCTTCCTTCCGAGGAGTGGCTGGTGGATTTGAACCACCTGCCTTCTGATTAGCTGTCAAGTGCCTTAGGCACTATGCTATCAGAGCTCCCTACTTCCATCATAGGAGCTCTGATAGCACAGTGGTTAAGGCATTCAGCTGCTAACAAAAAGGTCAGCAGTTTGAAGCCACCAGCTTCTCCATGGGAGAAAGATGAGGCAGTCTGCTTTTGTAAAGATTTACAGCCTTGGAAACCCTATGAACAGTTCTAGTCTGTGCTTATAGGGTCTCTATGAGTCTGAATTGATTGAGAGCAGTCTGTTACTTCTGTAAATAGTCCTTTGTTCAGCTCTCTTTGGAATTCCATCTGAGTGACTTCAACTTCTGGCCAGGACCCTGACTAATACACTCACTTTTTTCCCCTTTCATTAACAAAGCAATAATTAAACAGATGAAAAGTTAATTGGCAATATGAGTCAAACATTAATAAATGATGCATCAGAATAACTTTAAGCCCTTGTCAACCAGGGATTCTTACTTTTTCCATCTTCTTAAATCCATGAAAATGGATTCTCAAAATCTATCTCAAAAATACTTTCTTACTGTTCATAAGATAACATTTGTTGTGCTTTTTCACCAATGTTAGTAAATTTAAGGAGTTCTCGTGATGCAGTGGTTAAGGCATTTGGCTGCTAACCAAAAGGTCAGTGGTTCAAACCCACCAGCGACTCCATGGAAGAAAGATGCAGCAGTCTGCTTTTGTAAAGATTTACAGCCTTGGAAATCCAATGGGGGTCACTATGAGTCAGAATCGACAATGGCAGTGAGTTTTTTGGTTTGGTTCGTGTGTGTGTGTGTGTGTGTGAGAGAGAGAGAGAGTAAATTTCTGGCTAAAAGACATTTTCAAATGACGATTTAGAATGTTTTTTCTGCATTTGAGCAACATTGATTAACATGGAAAAGTATGTTATTTATTAATGAGTTGGTTCTACACATAGATATGAAGCAAAATTCTGAAGTACATAAAAAAATATCTTTACCTTCCAAAATAAATCAGTCATTTAATATGGACCACAGTTCTACTCTGATATACTGTTGGTCACCATGAGTTAGAATTGACTTGAGTGACTGTGAGTTGGAATCTATTCAGTAGCAATGGATTGGATTAGATTGGGTATCCTTAGTATAGTAACATAACAGAAACCAAATTCACTGCCATGGAGTTGATTCTGACTCATAGCGATCCACTTTGGGTTTCCAAGGCGTTAAATCTTTGTGGAAGTAGATTGCCCAGTCTTCCTCCCGTGGAGTAGCTGGTGGGTTTGAACTAACCTTCTGGTTAGCAGTCAAATGCCTTACACAGTACACCACCAGAGCTTCTTAGTATAGTAACATAGGTATTAGTAACTAACATTTATTGAGTGCTTACTATGAACCTTGTACTTTATGTAGAATCTCCCTTATGATTCTTTGAGTCTAGTAATTTGAGTCTGTTAACTCTCATTTTATGCATAAGGAGAGTGAATTACACAGAGCCCATTTAACTTGCCCACGGGTCCTCACCTAGGAAGTTGTAGCATGAAAGTGTTCAATTCTAATGCCTGTGTTATTCTGTTACTGACATCTTTGACTTTTTAGGATGATGTGTGAAGGTATAAAAGTAGAGCTTTAAGAAATCAAATATATGGAATGTTTTATATAAGGCATTGCTTTAAATTTTACTTAAGTTTAAAGGTCACAAGAGTCATTAATTATGTGCTCCTCTAAATTATGAGTAGAGACTGTTATGATGACTTCAATTTATATTTCTTAGATCTACTAGAATTTTTTTTCTTTGATCTATATTTTTGGATTATTTGGTTAGAGAAGGAAGATCTTATTGCAGAAAAAGATTTTTTCTGTTTTTTTTTTTTTTTAAATTGTGATTTGGGTGAAAGTTTACAGAGCAAGTTCACTTTCCATAAAGCAGTTCACATACACTTTGTCTCATGACATTGAGTACAATTTCCCACAATGCAACAGCTCCCCTCCTACCTCCTCCTGATAGTTAGCCTCTTCCCTGTGTCCATCCCTCCATGCACTCCTGCCCCTTGAGCTATCTCCCTGTGCACAAACAGCCCTTCTTTCTCCCATGATTGATTTCTCCAAGGAGTGTATCTACCTCGGGTAAATGTTTAATTTATATGCCTGTCTTTTGTTTGGGTGAAAGCCACAAGTGTAAGTTCAATTCCAGCAGCTAGGGGCCATAGTCTCAGTAGTTCTACCATGCTCTATCAAACCAGCAAAGCTGGTCCCAGAAAAAGATTTTTTTAACTAGCAAATGAATTCTTTAATAGCAAACCAAAACCAATCTCACTGCCATGAAGTTAGATCCGACTCATAGTGACTCTGCCTTGGGTTTCTGAGGTGGTATCACTACGGAAGTAGGTTGCCCAAACTTCCTTCCGAGGAGTGGCTGGTGGGTTTGAACCTCCAGCCTTCTGGTTAGCAGTAAAATGCCTTAGGTGCTATGCTACCAGAGCTCCTCCTTTAATACCAACTTTCCTATTATTTTAAGATGAGAGTGGGTATGTTCCACGTCATTAGCCATCAAAGATGCAAATCAAAACCACAAAAACTGTTATACTCCTAGGATGGCTAAGATTAAAAAAATAAATAAATAAATAAAAACTATTGGCGAGGGTGTGTGGAAATTGGAACCCTTATCTATTATTGCTGGTGGGAATGCAAAATGATAAAGCCACTGTGGAAAACAATATGGCGGTTTCTTAACAAACTAAAAATAGAACTACTGTATGAGTCCGACTCGACGGCACATAACAACAACAACATATGACTAAGCAGTTCCACTTCTAGGTATATACCCGAAAGACTTGAAAGCAGAAACTTAAAAAGAGACTTGTATACTAATGTTGATCATACCATTATTTACAGTAGCCAAAAAGTGAAAACAACCTAAATGCCCATCAACAGTTGAATGAATAAACAAAATGTGGTGCATACTTACAATGGAATACGACTCAGCCAGTGTTTTCTTTTTTTAAAACAACAACAAAAAAAAAACCCAACCAAACTCACTGCCTTTGAGTCAGATCCAACTCATAGTTGACCTCTCCTTGAGTTTTTGACGCGGTATCACAACGGAAGTAGATTGCCCAGTCTTCCTTTGGAGGAGCAGCTGGTGGGTTTGAACCACCAGCCTTCTGGTTAGCAGTCAAATGCCTTAGGTACTATGCCACCAGAGCTCCTACTCAGCCAATATGAGAAACGAAGTCTTGATACATCCTATAGTATGGATGGAGCTTGAAGACGTTATACTGAATGAAAGAAGTAAATCACAAAAAGGCAAACACTGTATGACCTCATTTACATAAAAAGACAAGGCAAAGAAAGTGTATAGAGACCACAGTTTATTAGTGGTTTCCCGGGGTAGGAGGGAGGGGAAAATGCAGGGTTAACGATGATGGAAAAAATGGCATTGATTAAGGGTAGTGTAGTACTGCTTATCATTGCAATTGCTGCCAGTAAGTTGCACATCTGTAAAAAGTTTGGTGCACCTGGCAAAAGTTGTGTGGTAGATATATTTATAGCAACAACAAAACGAGTTGCTATTGAGGCTGTTTATGTATCGCCAAATATTTCATGGGATTTAGTTTCTTTGTTTGGAGATCTAGGGTCATAGTTTCATGGGACATCCCAGTTAATTGGCCTATTAATGTATTTAGGGCCTCTATTCAACCTCTTAGTTTGTTGCATAGGGGTTGGGTCTTCAAAGGTTACAAGCGCCATCTAGGGCACAATAATTGGTCTTTATTCTCCAGGAACAAGAGAGGAAGAAGAAGGAAAGTCAGGAATAGGAGGAGGATATGGAATGTGTGGCAGATTGCCTCTATGAACAACTGCCTCCTTTGCCATGAGACCAAAAGAACTGAATGGTGCCTTGCAATTATTACTGAACATTTTGATCAAAGATTCTATAGAGAAATCCTGATCAAAATGGGAAAATGTGGAGACATGGAGGGTAGATGAACCATTGAAACTATTGCTCTTAGATAATCCTTTAAACCTTAAACGAGAAATACCCCTGAAGTCTTCTTAAAATCAAGCAATAGTTTAGCTCTCTGAGGAAAAATGCCTTGAGCATTGTGTCCTTTTAAGAACTGTATATATGAGATCTGATGGTTTTTCACCTTACCTATATATCCTTTACTTGACTGCTAACCAGAAGGCTGGCAGTTCAAATCCACCAGCCAGTCCTCGGAAGGAAGGTTGGGCAATCCTACTTCCGTAGTGCTACTGCCTCGGAAACCCAAGGAGGGGTCGCTATGAGTCGGGGCTGACTCGACAGCACATAACAACAACAACAACAATTTGGTTTGTTTGGTTTCGTGCTGTTCTGGGTTTCTTCTTCTACAGAAAAGCAAGAAGAAAAACAAATAGACCAAGATATTAGTGACATACTACAGCACTTTGAAACCTAAAATAATTCTAGAACAGTTTATCTGCTTTTCATACACAGCAACATCTCACCCCTCTAGTACCCAAATCTCTCTCTCCCTGTCTGTAACACACACACACACACACACACACACACAGAAACAGTTTATAGAGCACAGAATTTAACTTAACTTTGCCCAAAGGCCACAAGCTAAACCAGTGACATATAAACAATATGAGCCTGGAGAAATAACGAGAAAGCCATCAAGAGAAAATTGAATCTATGTGTGTGTTGACCAGTATTGAGTCAATGCAATCATTTGGTGATGGTTTCAGTATACAGACAACATTTCATCTTTCTTAAAGGTTTTCTTTTTCAAGGTTGCTGAAGTTTGGGGTGTTGTTTATCCCTCAAACTTTTGTGTAACAATAACCCTACCTAATCCATCTTCTTGTCCTTTTCCCTAAATATGTCAACAATTTTTTTTTTTTTTCTGGTTAACCTCTTATTCATAGCTACAGCCAGACTGATCCAGACAATCTCCCTATTTGGCCCCCGAAAACTTTCATTCTCCGTTAAAGGAAATGTTGTGGTGGTGGTTTGTCACTCATAGGTTTATCTTTTTTTTTTCCAACTCTACTTTTGATTAATATGGTACCTACACTAGCTGACAAGTAGGTATAATAGGTGTGCTTTCTATTATTTCTTTAGAATTGTGGTAAAGATGTAAACTCTATTAAAGCTGATGGCTTGCTTAATACTGTACCTGTGTTGAGTACCAAAGTGAGCTTAGTCATCAAAAGAACAATCACCACATCTCCTCTGTCTTAGTTATCTAGTGCTGCTATAATAGAAATACCACAAATAGATGACTTCAACAAACAGAAATTTATTCTTTCACAGTTTAGGAGGGTAGAAATCTGAATTCAGGGTGCCAGCTCTAGGGGAAGGTTCTCTGTCTGTGTAGGCTCTGGGGGAAAATCTCTGTATCCTTTCAACATATATAGGCCCAGCATCCCTTGGAGATCTCCATGTGTCTTGACATCAATCTTCCCCTAGGTCTAGGAGGTCTTCAGTGCAGGAACCCTGGGTCCAAATGACACCTTCCACTCCCAGCAATTCTTTCTTAGTAGTACTAAGGTCATTCTCTCTGCTTCCTTTTCTCTCCCTTTGTTGTTGTTGTTGTTGTTATGTGCCGTCAAGTCAGCCCTGACTCATAGCGACCCCTCCTTGTTATCTCTTATAAAATCAAAGGTGATATAGGCCACACCCCAGGGAAACTCCTCTTATATTGGATCTGGGCTATGACCTGAGTAGGATGGTGATTTAAGTAAGAGTAATGCATATCACCTTAATACATAACAGATATAACCTAGCCCTCTTTAACTTAGCCTAATCCAGCCTCATTAACCTCAGGCAGAGGCTGTGATTTACGACATATCACAAAATAGAAGATAATTACATCATATCACAAAATAGAGGATAATCACACAATACTAGGAACCATGGCCTAGCTAATTAGACTCATATATTTGAAGGACATCCTCCAAATAGTGAAAATAGCACCTAGGTAAATGAGCAGATAGAAGTGGATAAAAAGAGGAATGATCACCCTGAACTCCACTGAACTGTACATCTTTAAATCAGCAAGCCTATTTAAGTGTCTTATTCCAGTGCAACTTATAGAACATATTCTTGCTGTGTGGTTTTAAAACACAGGGATAGTTTCTTTGTGTATTTAATCTTTTTCAGGACTCTGAAAGTGTTTTGAATCACCTACCTGCTTGCCCCAAATGTACATGGATTTCTACCCTCTCTCCAAGTTATTGTTTTCTAGGACTGTGCACAGTGATGTTGGTAAATGTATAACAGCTAGATCTCAAAAACATTTTTTTTTTTTTAAAAAAAAAAAGTCTAGGTTTGTAGGATTTGCCAATGTGATCCTTTGGTGATGATAGTGCTTTTACAATAGAGACAGCATTTCATATTTCATAAAGAAAGATCAGCCAGGGCCGACAGCCAAAACAAGTAAAAGGGAGAGCCCCAGGCAGGAAGCGGCAGCCAGTGGATGGCCAGAACAGGTAGGGGCAAGGCCAGGAAGTAAGTGGAGGAGTTTGGAACAGCTAAGGGAAATTAATTTTTCTGTCAGTTTGTCGTACTATGGTGGCTTATGTATTTTTGTGAAGTTGGAGGCGGTGCCACCAGTGTTTCAAATGCCAGCAGGATTGCCCATAATGGACGGGTTTCAGCGGAGCTTCCAGACTGAGACAGACTTGAAAGAAGGAAGAAGCCATCCACTTCTCAAAGAATTGGCCAGTGTAAACCTTATGAATAGCAGTGAAACACTGTCTGATGTATTACTGGACAACTTTATGAATAGCCCTGAAACACTGTCCAATATAGTGCCAGAAGATAAGCCCTAAGGTTGGAAGGAACTCAAGATATGACTGGGAAAGAGCTGCCTCAGCAGAATGGAGCTGACCTTAATAATATGGTTAAAGTAGAGCTTTTAGGACATCCATTTGCTGATGTGGAACAACTCAAAATGAGAAGAAACAGCTGCCAACATCCACTGATAATCAGAACATAGAATGTATGCAGTATGAACCAAAGAAAATTGGAAGTTGTCAAAAATGAAATGGAATGCATAAAGATTGATATCCTAGGGATTAGTGAGCTGAAATGGACTGGTTTGGCCATTTTGAATCAGACAACCATATACTCTACTATGTCAGGAATGACAAATTAAAGAGGAACATCATCACAAAGAATATTTCAAGATCTATCCTGAAGTACAATGCTGTCAGTGATAGGATAATATCCATATGCCTATAAGGAAGGCCAGTTAATACCACTGTTATTCAAATTTACACCCCAACCACCAAAGCCAAAGATGAGGAAATTAAAGATTTTTACCAACTTCTGAAGTCTGAAATTGACTGAACATACAATCAAGATGTGCTGATTATCACTGGTGATTGGAATGTAAAAGTTGGAAACAAAGAAGAATCACTAGTAGTTGGAAAATATGGCCCTAGTGATAGAAATGTTGCTGGAGATTGCATGATAGAATTTTGCAAGACCAATGACTTGTTCATTGCAAATAACTTTTTTCAACAACACAAACAGTGGCTGTACATGTGGACTTCACCAGATGGAGTACACAGGACCCAAATTGACTGCATCTGTGGCAAGAGGTGATGGAAAATCTCAGTATCTTTAGCCAAAACAAGGCCAGGAGTTGATTGTGGAACAGACCATCAACTGCTCATATGTAAGTTCAACTTGAAGTTAAAGACAATTAAAACAAGTCCATGAGATCCAAAATATGACCTTGAATATAGCCCTCCTGAATTTAGAGACCATCTAAAGAACAGATTTGATGCACTGAACACCAATGACTGAAAACCAGAGGAATTATGGGATGACACCAAGAACATCATCCATGAAGAAAGCAAAAGGTCATCAAAAAGACAGGAAAGGAAGAAAAGACAAAAATGGATGTCAGAAGAGACTCTGAGACTTGCTCTTGAATGAAGAGTAGCTAAAGGAAATGGAAGAAATGAAAAGATAAAAGAGCTGAACAGATTTCAAAGAGTAGCTCAAGAAGACAGTCAATTATTATAATGAAATGTATAAAGACATGGAGTTGGAAAGCCAAAAGGGAAGAACATGATTGGCATTTCTCAAGATGAAAGAACTGAAGAAAAAATTTAGGCCTCAAGTTGCAATACTGAAATATTCTATGGGCAATATATTGAATGATACAGGAAACATCAAAGGAATATGGAAGGAATACACAAAGTCACTATACCAAAAAGAATTAGTCGATGTTCATCCATTTCAGGAGGTGGCATATGATCAAGAACCAATGGTATTGAAGGAAGAAGTTGAAGCTGCACTGAAGGAAGTGGCAAAAAACAAGGCTTCAGGAATTGACGGAATACCTGTTGAGATGTTTCAACAAATGGATGCTCCACTGGAGACACTCACACAGCTATGCCAAGAGATTTGGAAGACAGCTACCTGGCCAGCTGACTGGAAGAGATCCATATTTGTACCCATTCCAAAGGAAGGTTATCCACAGAATGTGGAAATTACCAAACAATATAATTAATATCACACATAAATAAAATCTTAATGAAGATAATTATAATTCAAAAATGGTTGCAGCGATGAACTTGGAGGACATTATGCTGAGTGAAATAAGTCAGTCACAAAAGGACAAATATTGTATTAGTCTGTTATTGTAAAAGTTAA